>NC_134484.1:250921059-251221059 GCF_040206685.1 Ascaphus truei
CCCCCCCGCTCCCCTTTCTCCCCCCCCCCCGCTCCCCCTTTCTCCCCTCCCCCCTTCTCCCCTCCTCCCCTTTCCCTCCCCCTCCCTCCTCCTCCCCCCTCCCTCCTCCTCCCCCCCTCCCTCCCCTCCCTCCTCCCCCCCTCCCCCCTCCCCCCTCCCCCCCTCCCCTTTCCCTCCCCCTCCCCTCCCCTTTCCCTCCCCCTCCCCTCCCCTTTCCCTCCCCCTCCCCTTTCCCTCTCCCTCCCCTTTCCCTCCCCCTCCCCTTTCCCTCCCCCTCCCCTCCCCTTTCCCTCCCCCTCCCCTTTCCCTCTCCCTCCCCTTTCCCTCTCCCTCCCCCTCCTCCCCTTTCCCTCCCCCATCCTCTCCTTTCCCACCCCCTCCTCCCCTTTCCCACCCCCTCCTCCCCTTTCCCACCCCCCTCCTCCCTTTCCCACCCCCCTCCTCCCCTTTCCCACCCTCTCCCACACCCTTCCCCCCCCCTCCCACACCCTTCCCCCCTCCCACCCCCCTCCCACACCCTTCCCCCCTTTCCCACCCCCCTCCCACACCCTTCCCCCCCTTCCCACCAATCTTCGCCTTCCTGCGTCCCCCCGCCTCTGCTTTCGCGCCCACCCGCCTCTGCCTTTCACCCGCCTTTACTCCGCCCGCCTCTGCCTTTCACCCACCGCCTCACAGCCGCTGCATGCACTCAACAGACTCCCGCCACACTCGACACATACCTGCCGCCACACACACCTGCTGCCTCCCGCCCCTACGCACCGACATCACTGACCCACCGCCTCACACCCTAGCAGGACCCCCACTCACAGAGAGCACTCACAACCCACACGCCACCTGCCGCCTCACACCCTAGCAGGACCCCCACTCACAGACAGCACTCACAACCCACGCGCTACCTGCCGCCTCACACCCTAGCAGGACACACGCCTCACATTTTTACATCTGTTATGTCACCAAAATATACATTGTACTGTGGTGTTGTTTAAAAATGGTTTATTGTAAACACATCGTATTACATTTTATTCCATCTTTCTTTTCAACATTATTATCCAACCTTTACAACAAATACTCACCTATTGTTCCACGATTTATAAATAATACTACCTATTACGCATTTACATCCCGGGCATCGCCGGGTCTCTCAGCTAGTATATATATATTTGTGGGGGGAGAGAGTGAAATGGGTCAAGTGGTTATACTGTACCTTTGATTTTCTCTCCCCGGTGCACATTCATCAGGAATGCTCTAGCTGGGAGTAGGAGTTTCCTCGATTCCCCTTGAGTCAGCTGCTCTCTGTACTCTGAATACTGGGTTTTGGGGCTGCCTACTGTCCACCAATGCATTAGCCCTCAGGGTGCACCAAAACATTAGAAACAAATGTAACCTTGTTTCCCCCACCCAATCTCATATAGGGTCTATTATTTGGAAAGCTGCGCTGGTTACTCATGGTAGTGTGGTGCATAAGTGTTCGACAAACCTATACATTTGCTCGCCCCGGGCGAGTGGATTTAACCTCCGGGCGAGTAAATATTGGCCCAAGCAGCACACGTTTGTACTAGGTGGCGAGTAGATTTTTTGTGTGGCGAGTAGATTTTTTGGTGATTTGTCAACCACTGAGCATACCAGCTGATAAACAGTGGCCCTGAGTCTCCCACCTGGTGTTATAGGGGAGGTCAGGACAGGCTTCTGCGGCCTTGCATGAATCGTACTCATGGTGACTGCGCCTCCATCTCTTGCAGCCCCCAGAGATGTGGGGAGAAATCTCTGCAGGAGAACTTATCTCTTCTTCTTCCTGATAGATTTCAGTCTCAGGCAAGACGTATGTGAAAACAGATGGTCTTTATTCTTAGTACTCTCACAGCAAACAAAGACAGTGCACAGCTTACACCAAAATCAATTCTCAGCAACAGGTCTTCACCCTCAAGATGTCCCTAGAACTACATTCCCAGCCACTGGCCACCAGGAGCACTCATTGCTCTTCCCTTATCCTCTGGTAGGGTAAGGGGAATAGTCTTCCACCACTCCCCGCAGGGAGGGCCTCAGTAAGCAGAGCCCTGCACTACTGGGTTGGATAGACTAGCCTCTCTCAGTGGTAGAGGCAACTGGCTAAATTGAGGAAGTGCAGCTCCTTAAGTCAGCTCCAGTAAGAACCAGACCTTGATTGGACACCAGGCCTGATTGCACTACATTTTCTGACTCACTGAGTTGCAATGTGTGGGGAAAACCAATGATTACTCCTGGCAAACTACCCTTACTAGGGATTACTGGCAGGAAGAGGGCAGACTTGTAGCCCAAAACCAGCCAGGGCTACACAAAAAAAGCCGTGTTTCACAACTAGAGGCAGCAAGAAGCAGGATGAATTCTCGCAGGAATTCTATCAGCTGGCACCGAGACCTGCTTGCCGGCTGCAGAAGTGGGATTTCGAACAGCTGTAGGTGTCAAGAAGACAGTGTTGACCGCGCCGAACATTCACTTTGCTGTGAGCTGCTACACAATATATAGATATAGATATAGATAAGGCTATAGGATTTCCCACAAATTACTCACTACTGCTGTGTGTCTTGGGGCGGGCCGAGGCTGACAGGGGAACACCCAAAAAGATACCATTCAGTTCCTCTTGTCCTTTTGGTACCACGTGAGTTTTGGCTTTATTCACTTTACACTATTGTAAGAGATTACTGAATTTTGGACAATACTGCATTATGTGTGTTTTTCTTTTTATATCCCCCAATATGATTTGGCGCTCCCTAAACACCCATATCATGCACCAAAATATTGCCACAACATCAAGGGGTCTGGCACTTCTGAAACTCCATGGCGTAGCGGCTACGTCATGCCCGCAGAGTGCTGGTTGTCTGGGGGACATATGTAATACAGGCAAAACGAAGAGGAGGACATCTCCTATTTTGTTTCTGGGTTAAGGGACGCCGTGATCATGTGACTCATGGTTTGCCGGAGGGCCGGCCCCAAAAGATTTAAGCAGTGGTAACACATAGAGATGTGCAAACCTGTCACATTTCACTTCCAATTTCCTGAATGCGTTATGTGACTTGTTAAAGTAATTTGTTGATTGGCAAAAAAACCTGCATACTGTTTTGTTTTTTATGTTAATACTTGAGACATTCAACACTTGCAACAACAAAAACTTCAATGTTTGTGATTGTTGGGGTCAAAGTTGCTCTATGAGTAACACCATCCAATACCAAATTGGGTGGTCATACCACTAAATTAAACAATTCTGCCCCTCCTGTTCCTCCTATTCCATTAGCAAATCAGCTAATCAGCAAATCAGAATGATATTGACAATATATTTGATCAGTACCATCACCACAATAAATATCAACCTCTGATTGATCTGGATAGGGAACAACATCTCCCTACTCACAGTCGTGAAGAAGAGAAAGCAACATTCTCTTTTTTAGACTGGAGACAATCCAGGGATCCCAAACATGCAAGAGAGGCAATAAGGGATCTATTAGGAAAACAGAGCTCCTCAAGGGACAACAAAAAAAGAAAAAACACCATAGAGGAACGCGAGGAGGGCGAAAGAATGGGCAATGTACAAAAACACTAATTCATAAATCCGTGTATAATAATATTTTCAATATTAGTCAATACCCCATTTCTTCTATAGAAAGCAAATTACTATCTAAAGGATTATCCTTTGCACCAGTCACAGGGCCTGACAGTTTCAAATTATACATAGACGTTCAACGCTATGTACGTAAACTGTGCCTTAAGAAATACTTTCTTAGAGATGCCTTGTCCAAAATTGATTCTAATACCAATTAACCTATTACAACCATATCCCAAAATAGTACTAAATTTAGAAATCCGTCTACTTTCTTCCCCAAATTCGTAAGTGGTCCCTTTATAGATACATTTGCACAAATGGTAACTGACGATTTGGAGATCCAGAGCCGTAATTTTAAGATTAAATCAGATAATCTAAGTATTGATGAAAAATGTACATTACGTGCACTTGAAGAAAATTATACTATCATTATAAAACCAGCCGACAAGGGGGGGGGGTTGGTAATTATGGATAAATCCTATTATATCCAAGAGTCACTTAGAATCTTGGGAGATAGGTCCACTTACCAACTCCTCCCTCCGACCCTACTATTCAATACCAACAACAACTTTTCAATTTTTTAACATCAGGTCTAGATCAACATATCATTACCAAACAAGAGTTTAATTTTCTTTACAATTTATACCCCAAATTACCCATTTTTTATAGAATACCGAAAATACATAAAAATGTACAATTCCCTCTGGTCGCCCAATTATTTCAGGCATTCAGTCCCTAACATCGCATTTATCCCAGTATATTGATAGTCAGTTACAACCATATGTTATTCAATTACCTTCATATCTAAGGGACACTACCCACATGCTGCAGACCCTACAGGACATTCAATGGCAACCTCATTATTATTTCCTCACAGCAGATGTTAATTCATTATATACAATCATAAATCACGAACAAGGATGTGAGGCTATTCTAAACACACTAAACAATGACCCGTCCATTTCCACAGAATATAAAACTTTTCTCATTTTGGGTATTAAATTTATTCTCTCACAATTTTTTTTACTTTAATAAATTGTATTATTTACAGGTTTGTGGCACCGCCATGGGCACAAAATTTGCACCAAGCTATGCTAATTTATTTATGGGCAGCTGGGAACAACAACATATATGATCCGGCTGTCCACATAGTGAAAATTTGGTGCTCTGGCGGCGCTACATCGATGATATTATTTTTATTTGGTCAGGCACTTTATCACAGTTAGAGGAATTTAAAACGTATATGAATAACAACACTAATAATCTTAAATTTACATTTGTTTCTAGCACCACTTCAATAGAATATTTAGATTTAGAAATTTCAGTTAAAGACAATTGTATACATACTAGCACATATTTCAAACCTGTACAATCAAACAATTATCTTCATGCACAAAGCCATCATAACCCATCATGGGTGAAAAATATACCGAAAGGTCAATTCATCAGATTGAAAAGAAATAGTTCAAACATAGAGACGTTCAACATCCAAGCGGAAGATCTCAAAAATAAATTCATAGAAAGGAAGTATTCCCACAAGATTTAGACAATGTAATCACTGAAGTTGCAGCGATGGACAGATCGAATCTTTTGAAATACAAAAAGAAAAGCACTAACAAAACTGCAAATTTGGCTTTTATAACCCAGTTTAATCAAATGGCACCCAATATACGGAAATTTTTCAAAAAACATTGGCCGATTCTAAAAAAGGACAAAGAATTAGAGGGTATATTACCGGAACACCTACAAATTATATTTACAAAAGCACCTAATATAGGACAAAAGTTGGCACCAAGTTGTCCATCGCTGCAACCCATTCATCGTAAGATCACTCCTCACACGGGATACTTCCCTTGCAATAGATGTACCGCTTGCAAATAAGCACAAAAAAATCAATATTTGTATTAAATAACACTTTAAAAAATTATAAAATCAAACTTCACATCACGTGTAATAGTTCTAATGTAATTTATTTGCTTGAATGTCCATGTGGTCTGCAGTATGTGGGTATGACCACAAGATCAGTTAAAAGACGTTTATACGAACACATATATAATATTAAAAGGGGTTTAACAACACACAACGTATCAAATCATTTTCTTCAAGTGCACGGACAGAACCCTATGGGATTAAAATGTATTGCAATAGAGACCATTACTCCAAATTGGAGAGGAGGAAACATTGTGAGCCTACTGGGGAGGAGAGAATCCTTTTGGATTTATGAATTACGCACTCTATCTCCATTAGGCCTTAACGTAGATTTTGATCTAAAGGCATTTTTGGTTGGCTAAATCTGCACTGTATCCATATAGTTTATTTTGCAATATATCCATATTGTTATTTGAGAATACACCGCTAATGAATAAATATTTGTTATTTTTGACAATCTCTTGGTATATATGATAATTAATGTTATATACTGTTTAGATATAAATATATTGTACAAAATACTATAAAGTTATTGTCATTTACTGTATGTTTATTGCATGTTCACAGCAGAAATTAAATTTAATTATTAAACATATTAAAGTACACATATCACTTCATTTAATTATAAAGGATATTTATTCTGAAACATCCACAAATTCACAATCAGTAAATGTATTGCACAATTTATAGGTTTATATATTTTCGTGGTTAATTATGCACCTTACACTTAATTTAAGTTATAGTTAATATATATATATTAGTAGTTCATTTAATCACCTATTATATGATTATGTACATAATGGTTCTATCATATACCCATATATTTGCACTTCCAGTATTTTTACTAAGGTATTTAAGCACTATACACATTATTATCATTTTATGTTTATTGGGTTATTATATAGTAGTTTTTTGTATGCTTTGTATGTTAACAGCTGAGATACCAAACCCCAGCAGCACGATTACTATTGGCATGGACTACTCAATACGCATGTGTTCAACAACACAGCACGATCATTAACTGTTTAGTCCGTCCATATGCGCATGTGCATAAGCCTGCAGGTGAAAATTAATTAATTAATGGACGCTCTATTTAAAGGACTTTTATGGACTCTTTCACCATATACCCCTGAAAAAGAAAGCGGTTAGCTTTCGAAACGCGTAGGGTGGCAAAAGAGGCAATTCTGCATCATTTGGTTGGCAATCCCCCTCTCCACGATAGCAGAGGCGAATCAGCGTTTGCTGGCTGCTAGCTGGCTGTTTGCTTGGAAACCCGAGACGAATCTGCTGCTGCCGATCCGGGAATAGCTGCACGTTCTCCCCAGTGTGCTGAGTGAGACCATCCGCCCTCACGCCGCCTGGCGTGCACACTTTCCATTCACGGAGACGCCCAGGAGCAGTTGGCAGTTATCACTACAGAGAGGGGATACTCTCAAATTTATCCACCGCTTGCCTGTATCATCTATCTGGTGAGTGGGCATTTCAACTGATTCCATCAGTGCTGCAGTGTGCCGATCTGATTTATTTTACTGTCGAATTTTTTACTTTAATATTTTTATGTTCCATGTATGTTTTATGATATGTTTTATTAAATGTTTTTATTTTAATTTTTCACCTGTTTGGTCTCTCAGCTGATTGTTATTTGTTATATATGCAGTTTGTCTTACATGTTGTTTGTCCTTGTTTCATACAGTATTATGCTATGTATTGTGCTTTCTCTTCTATTTTAAGCACACCCTCTGGAGCCATTTCCTGATCGTCCAACAGGCTTGGTTTTTATATCCTTTATGTCATTTTATTTATATAGGTGCCTATAGATACATATTCTTTTTCCATGCTCTATGAGTAAGATGTATTTGTTTGGTTGTTTTTTTGATATTTTAAATCTTCCCAACATTTTGGCCAGTCACAAATGTCTAAAATATACAGAACACACTAAAATACATGAATGTTGAAGAATGTACAGTATGGCACACCTCAGTCGCCTGAATCTACAATGGACATATACTGTATCTTTTTTCGTTCTTATCTAATACAGTATGTAACTACGTAAGTAATGGATTGGGTAAACTATCTTAAACATATACTGTATGTATATAAAGTTGTATAAGAACAAATAGGCATTGTCCAAATTTTTATTATTTTCATGCACCTCATTTCTTTGTATAATTACAGTAGATTTGTTCATTGTGAATACAGCATTAACTCAGGAGAAATACTACACGGCAAATGTGTGCTATACTGTACCATGTACAAGAGCTCTGAAATGTGTTGTGCTTTTTTCCAAAATTATAATTGAGGACTGAGGCCGCTAAGATTTAAAACGAGTTCAGTGCTAAAATGTCAGCAACATAGGGTGTCACAGAAAATTTGCACCATGCTCATATGGTCACTATTGCATCAATCACATGCTTTGACCACCGGCTTCAATGAATATAACAGGAACCCCCCCCTAACCCTTTCTGCTCAGGTTGCTGCCACAGTTGATCATCTTCTTCAAAAGACATTAAGGAAATTATACAGGTCCACCACTGTTCTCACAATGTCGCTTGAACATCATTAGGGTAAGCTAGAAATTCTTAACACTTATTTTTAGTTGCCCAGTTTTCAACATGGCTGTGCTGGGTTCAAACTCACGCAGGTTCTATAACTTAAGCATCTTATTGGGAGAGGTACTCAAAAGTCATCGACCAACCATTTCCGCCCAGTGCTTGACAAATCAAAACAAGTGGTTAGGTATTGAGGGCAAATATTTTATAGAACTTTAAATGCAGTTGCTGAGCTTGTGAACTACTCAAATAAATCATACTGAGTAAGAATTGACAGTATTCCCGCAACTGGCATGCAAAAAAAAGAGCAAACAGTGTTGCACTGAAATAACTGATTGCCAATCTCCATAACAAGGCCTTCAGTTTCTATTATTGATTTAACCCGGTCTGCCAAACATTAGGAGGCATCAGAGAGCTATTGCTCATAATAGTAATGTAAAGTGAACTTTATCCTTTCTTTCATGCCCAAAAGAAGTATATGCTGTGTGACCCAATAAGAGAAGGGAGAAAGGAGAGATTGAGTGAGTTATATGCAAACACAGATCTTTCTCTTGTTTTGTGAAATTCATCTATTACTGTATTTGGTAACTTGGTGACTGTAGGTCAAAGGATATCTTATTTTTATAATCTGTCTTTTTTTCTTTTTCATTCTAATTAAATGTTTCACTATAAAATCCTCCAGGATTTTTTTATTTATTTCAAAGGCATATTAATGTGAATTACTGTAGCCTTGGTAGAGCATGTAACACAGGCCTGCACAACTCTAGTCCTCGAGGGCCGCAAACAGGTCAGGTTTTCTGGATATCCCTACTTCAGCACAGCTGGCTCAATTAGTGGCTCAGCCTGACTGAGCAACTAAATGAGCCAGCGGTGCTGAAGTAGGGATATCCTGAAAACCTGACCTGTTTGCAGCCCTCGAGTACTGGAGTTGTGCAGGCCTGATGTAACAGGTAATGGCCATTGGGAATATTCTGCAAAATATTAGATAATCACAAAATCACTGCCACTTTGGAATCATTTGTTTGCCATTTAACTTTAATTATCCTGTAACAAATTAGTGGAATATGTTGTTATACTTTTCAGTTTGGCTTTAAGGCACTTATTTCAAAAACCAATTTCAAAAATATCTGCAACAAATATTACCTTGTTAGTGATGGAGGTCGAATGGCAACAGAGTACCACCAGACTTTGGGAATCTCAACCATGTGATCGGCCAGTCCCTGATGATGAAACCAGAAGTGGAGTACCCTCCGCTCCAATTACTGTATGTCCAGCACTTAGACTGATCTCTGAACGCTTCTGTGTCTGAGATATGAGCAAGATGGGCATGACGGACCCTGTATGTCACAAGGGCCCCTGGCATGCCGGACCTTGTGACATAGACAGAGAGCCAAGACCTCTTCCCAAAATCCTAGTAAAATAAAACGTTTTTTTTTAGACAAACCTCAACAAACTTTGGCAAGGAGGGAGAGGAATTACCCCTTATAGCCAACAAATATTTCTCTACCCCTCATCGAACAAAGACAAATAGAGGAGTTAGAGGAGGAAGAGCTATTCAATGAAAGAAGGAGAATAGAAGATTAATATCTCTACCGGAATCCAATGGGATTTGCAATCTATCCTCCCCTGTACTTACACTTTCCCAGATATCTCTCCTGAGCAAAGGTCTATCTTTTGCGCCTAGTTCAAGACCGAATGCCTTTGATCAATTTGTAAATGTAAATGTATTTAACCATAAACTTACTCTTAAGAGACATTTCACCATCCAAGAGGCCAGGAATAATGAATCACTCTCCTCCAATACATAAGAAATGGTTTGTATTCAAGCACTGATTTCCCTTTTGGCAAAAACTGATACTACATCGCAATCGTTGATAGGGAAAGGAAATTCAGACTCTATCGATAATTTGTTTAGTAATTTACATGATCTGTCGCAACATGCAGATCTCTTAGTTTCCAATGAGATTTCTTCTTTCAGGCCCAAATCCTTACTTTCCCCCTATCAGTCTATGGGAGGATTTGTGGACTCTTTTTATTCCCTAGTTCTGAAAGTTTTTGAGCAATTATGCATAAGAAAATGTACTTATAAGGAAAGAATGTCTCTTAACGAATTTAAACATTTAGATCACCTTGTCATCAGACAAGCAGACAAGGGGGTGTATTATCCTACAGGACAATGAAGTATACATAGAAGTACTTAGGTTATTAGGTTATGGTGTAACTTACAGACCGCATACAAAAGGCTTCTTGTAGGGGCTTTGGACATTGGAATTATTACTAAGCCGAATTTAAGTTGCTTTTTATTGAACATCCTAAGATTCCAGTCTTCTATCCTTTACCTAAAGTGCATAAATGTTCTGTTAAACCACCAGGGAGACCGATTACTTTGGGGGAAGAGTTGATGACATCCAGCCTGTCCCAATATATGATTATTATCTCAAACCCTATGTAGGAAAATTGAGGTTACACCTCGGGGACACATTTCACGTCCTTGACTTTATCTCTTGGCCACATGGAAGAATTCCTTTCTTTGGTCACAATTATTTTTTTGTTTGAAGATATATTTCAGTTGCAGAATTGTGGTATGGCTATGCGGACCAGGTTCGCACCCAGCTCTGCCAATTTCTTTATGGGATTGCAGGAAGATCTTTTTATCATTCTCTGCCTTAAATACAAAATATATGGGTTTGAAATTCACTTTCTCTTTTAGTTCAGATTCACTGATGTTTTTGGATATCCATCTATATATAAATGAGGAACTCAATATTAAAACAGACATGCATTTCTTTTTTTACCAAATTTTTTTATTAGGCAATAATAATTGTTAACAAATTTGTTAAAACAGATCATATGTGGCCTAATACAGTTTTTAACATTTTGAAAGAAAGAGACTCCATGTCCCCCTGTTCCTCCGGGGTCAATCGGGGTAGCATGGAGTTGAAACAGAAAGAAGATGAAAGAGAAAGGAGAGAGGGGGGAGGAGGGGGGGAGGGGGGGAGCAGACATGCATTTCTGATGATTTCTTGTGGCATGAATATAACTATTCGCTGCCACAGATTTGAAAAGTTAAATAAAACAATATCCCTGTGGGACCGTTTAATTATATTAAATGCAACTGCACCACGGATATTGATGTTATAAAATAATATCAAATTCTGTTTATAGCCAAAGGTTATAGTGAACAATTAGTCCTGGACTTATAAAGTTAAAATGATGAAAAGGGATACTATTTTAGAAAAAAGGGTTACAATTTTGGGCAACACTCCGTATAAAAGACATTATGAAAGTAGAAAAAGTGCAGAGAAAAGCCACCAAATTAATAAGTGGGATGGGAAATCTGCCTTATGTGGAGAGGCTAGATCATTTAGATTTGTTTACATTAGCAAAGAGGCGTCTAAGAGGGGATATGATAACCAGGGCTCAACAAACCCACTCGCTTGTGGCGTGCTGAAATTACCACTTGGCAAGTTTTGAAGCAGGACTGAAGACGACTACTGGAGCAGGGCAGCAGAGGTGGTGAATGGTGTGACGGGGAGGAAAGGGTTAATATCTGATTTGCTATGCATTACTGTTGTTGCCCTGTCCCCGCCATTTTTATTCCCCATTTGCAGGCCATTCCCTGTCTGCGAGGGTAAAAGACAAGATGCATTGCATGCCATACCCTCTAACCGACACATGATGGCAGATCTTAAATGTAAGGCAGGAGGTATTTTTTTGTAAGTCCAAGCAGAAATTACTTGGACATCCAGCTGTGATATGGGTGAATGAGCTGGGGCTATTTTTATGACCAAGCCTCAAAGGGCTGTAGTTATTTTTATGATGGAGCCTCCAAAGGCTCTCACAGATTTAGAGTCCCCCTGTCAATTAGAGTGTCAATTATGAAAAGACCCAAAGACCCATAATGTATACAATACTGGCATACTGATGCACAGCAGATGTCAGGCTAGTGACACATTTGAGTCAGAAACCAGACACAGTGGCCCCAAGTTATGGGTGTAGCCCAGGTATGCTAGGTGGCATGGGAGTTAACCTGACCCATGCGCCCTGCCCACCAGACAGCCCTTTTGACCGGTCTTATGAACTGTGGGTAACTTGGCTATTCGTGGGTTTTTTTGTTCCCACAAGGGGATTGGATCCACATGTTAAAGATAGCTTTGGGCAGTCTATAACTGTGGCTCCCCAGGTATCCCCAGTGTGATTCCTGAATTTTAATCCATGATGTAAAGATGCAAGACTTTGTTCCAGTACAGCAGCAACCAGTCCAGGAGTGAAGGGGTTAATAACCACATAACCACAGGACTTTTAAAACCAAGGGGCTCATGCAGAGAGCATAGATAAGGAAATAGCGCCATCTTCTGGTGAAAAAACTAGCCAGAAATCCTTAAACTCGGGAGAAAATGGCGCGATTTTTAAAAGTGCTCTGAAAATTTTTCAGAGCTGTAAAACTCGCCAAACTCGTGGCGAGAACCTGAAACTCGCCATGCTAATATAGCGTTGTATTCCAGAAGCTCCGAATCTCTGGAACACGCCAATATGTGCATTAGTATGGCGAGTTTCAAATAGCCAGGAAAAGTTGGCAATTTGCAGTTTTTTGCCGAAATGAGTTAACGACGTTCCCTGCATAACACCTTCACTAACGGCAAATCTGTGGCTATTTTACAGCCATTTTAAACTTTTTTAACGTTCCTCTCTGCATAAGCCCCCAAGACTGCATTTCTTGCGCTTGCAAACAGAGGACAATTTCTTTTGTTTCAAAGGACAATTTCTTTCATTCCCTTATTCCAGTAAGTGTTGTTTTCAAGTGTATTCTGCCGATGTCGTGTGTTAGTCTATTAAGGAAATAAATTACAATTTATTTTGCAACTTGTTCTGTTCAATCAAGTACCCAGGAATATAAATGTGTGGATAAAAGTTGGTGTCAACGTGACAAATGGCACGGTGGAAGAAGACTGAGGAGGACCACGCAGCTGAGGAGCAAAACAGAACGTGGCAGGAGCAGCACAGGGGGAGTGCAGGGGGAAGTGAGTCCCGACAATTAGTTTAAAATCTTTCAAATGTCCGGCTGCAGAGAAAAGGGGGCGGATGGAATCATCAGGGGGCGGGGCCCAATATCAGCAAGAACAGAGCTGCTGTGCCATGCTCCTCACAACATAGATAAAGTGCACTTTGCATGAAACGCGTAGGTGCATACATGTTTTCCATTTTTATTGTTTATTAGCATGCATTAAATTTGATCAATTATATTTTATTTTGGAGTGGTCTGGATATTTGTCCTGTCCTGGAATTGGAGGTTGGATCTTCCTGGCTGTGCTCCATTAATACCTGCTGCTCTCCTCACAACATAGAGCCTGATGAAGCTGTGTTAACGGCAAAACGCTTAGCTCCAAACCGCCAGCCTTTTTGTCCTGTGGAGGCTTCCGTAGTCGCTTCTAGTCACTCCAGTTCCAGCTTGATGCAGCTCCTGTTACTGGATCCTCTCGCAGAGATACATCACTGCGAGAGTGCACACGGCTTCTACCCTTGCGGACACGGACATTTTTACATGTGAGTGTATTTGTGTATTTCTACCAATAAATGCTGTTATATATATCTGAAATACACTCCATACATTTCATTGTACCATGGGGGAACTACGTGGGAGAGAGGTGCAGATGACATCACGTCATCTGACATAACCAGTTCCACTGATTGACCCTACACACAGTCATGCAGACTGTGAAGGAAGCCACAAAGATAGCTTTCTATTCTTCTGTGCTTACACATGGCCGTGTAAGTAATGTTCTTATTGATTATTGCTCTACCTCATCATCTCTACCCCCTATTGGGTGCAGATCTGTGCACTCTACGTTTATATCACTGATTTGCTTTGGCTTAATTTTGATTGTCTACCACACAATCTTGATATTTCCTTTTGGCCTTTGTCCTTTGCTCCCCTGTTGTTTCTCTTTCTTTCACATGCTCCTCACAGCCCCTGTGCCTGTTAGGAAGCCTGCTGCTCACAGCCCCTCCTTTGGAAATGGTTCATTTGGGTCAGTCTTTGTGTATGAGTCTGTGTTGGTATGTGTGTGAGATAGTTGTGTTGGTCAGTATCTTGTTGTGTAGGTCATGGTCTGTGTGTGTGAGCTGCGTTAATCAGGGTCTGTGTGTGTGAGAATTGTGAAGGTCAGGGTCTGTATGTGCGAGTTGTGCAAGTCAGGGTCTGTATGTGTGAGTTGTGCAGGTCAGGGTCTGTATGTGTGAGTTGTGAAGGTCAGGGTCTGTGTATTTGAGTTCTGTAGATCCTAGACCCCATCACCTTAACCGGAAAGACCTTCCGTGCCTCCACATGGGCTTTTCTGGACTCCAGGTCAGGGGATAATTTTATTGACCAAAGATTTGCAGAGAGAGAAAAGATTCCCTTGGTACACAAGAAACACCCAGTATGCCTAGAGGCCATTGATGGCCGTCCTCTGCAACCTGCCTCTATTTTTCTACAGACCCTCCCTTTCCAGTTGCCGACAGGAGAGGTCCACACCGAGATGATCCAACTGGACGTCATCCACATTCCCTCGGACGATGTCATCCTTGGACTTCCATGGCTCCAACTACACAAGCCTCGCATAGACTGGACCGACGCGGAGCCCTTCCAATGGAGTCCTCAATGTTCAAAGAACTGCTACAGTTCCCACAAAAACTATGCCGGTTTCACTACATGAACAGGTAAATATCCTCTTACCTGACATCTACTCCGAATTCCAGGATGTCTTTAATAAAGCAAAAGCGGAGGAACTACCACCCCACCAGTCATTCGATTGCCCCATCGATATGCTATCCTGCTCAGTTCCCCCGCGAGGGGCTTCTTACCTGTTGTCTTCCCCCGAGACCAAGGCCATGAAAGAGTACGTCTCTGAGAACCTCCAGAGTGGGTTTATCCGGAAATCCTCTTCGCCCGTGGGAGCAGGGTTTTCTTTGTTAAGAAGAAAAATGGGACCCTTAGACCCTGTATTGACTATCGGGTCTTAACAAAATCACTATAAAGAATCGGTACCTCTTACCACTATCTTCACCAAACTAGATCTGCGAGGAGCTTACAATATTGTAAGAATCTATCAGGAAGACGAATGGAAGACAGCCTCCAACACCCGGGACGGACACTACGAATACCTTGTGATGCCATTCCGCCTTTCTAATGCTTCAGTGGTATTCAAGGATTTTTTTGATTAAATTTTCAGGGACCTTCTTGGCCAATTTGTAAACTTTATATAAAAAATACGGGTAGTACACTAGCACACACTCTATTATACTCCTGACGAAGCCGAGAACAGTTCCTGGTAGCTGGGCGAAACGCGTTGAGTAGACCAGTAGACCAATTTTGGGCTTGGAGGCGACCTGTAGTGAACCAACCCTGCAGCCGTGACGTCACATGATCAGACGGGCGCACAGAGGGACGCTCCGATCCGGGATACAGAGCCGTGGAAGCCAGCCAGATGACCTAAGGAAGGCGGTGAGCTGTTCGGGACACCTCCAATTCACACTGTGTGATAAATGCTTTTATTCTATTAGCACATTGTAAGTGCGCATTTTTTACCCGTATTTTTTATATAAAGTTTACATATTGATCGCACTATGTAGTTTTCTCTCTCTCTATACATGCGGTATTTGCTGACGGAGAATCGATAGGGGGTCCGGTGCTTAGCTACCTTCAAGGGTGGCAACCCAATTTGCCAACTGCATTTATATACTCTTTAGTCCTGTGAGTAGAACAACTATATGAGCCAAGACACCGCTTAATTATTCCACCCACTGCATTACGTCTGCACTTACATTTGTGTATTTTGCTTTCTCATTCCTCCATATGCTCCCCCTGGATGTTTTGAGATACTCCTAAACCTTGGAACCCGTGAAACAGGTCCCACCAGTGAGGTTTGAGCTGGGGGTTTGGTTAATATATTCATTTTCATCATCTTTATTTATATTATTAATTTCACTTTTTATTAAGCTGTTCGCGCCTCTTGTTCACCTGTTTACACAACTACTGGCTGTTTTTTTGGGTGAGTGGGCTGCACGCTTTTCACTATGGATACCTGCACTAATAATGTCAATGTGTTTTCTAAAAGACTATTAAGAAAGATTAATTTTGATAAAACACTAGATGTGGAAGTTTCTAATGATGAAAATGTGGATAATATGATCAATAATGAGTTTACCAAACTAGAGAAATTAATGATAAGAGATACAAAAAAGTGGCTGGACGTTGTCTTTTTACAACAATATAAAGAATGTGATATTATTCCGAGAGGACTGAGAGTGCTTAAGAAGCCAACCTTTGATTTAGAGGATGAAGCTTTCTTAGCAAGTTGGAATGAATTACTTGACAGGTGCTCCCATGGGTTGATTGATCTAGTTATAAAACAACAAAAAGTACACCTTAAACAACTAGATGAAGAAATTAATGAAATAAAAGAGAAATTAACCCCCTTTGAAAACACAAAAGAATTTAAAGAAAAAGATACTACATTACAAAAGAAACTAGAGACCCTAGAAAGAGATACTGATAACAACAAAACTCAAAAATTACATAGAGATGAGGAAGACTACAAAAAGGGGGAACAAAGAAGTTGGAACAAAAATAGAACTTTTAAGAAATATTATAAGAATGATTATAGAAAAGACAAACATGGGGAAAGACATACGAATTATGAGAATAGGAAATCACACACAGAGAGGGAAGGGGAAGAGAGATTTGAACATCAGAACAGAGATAGAGCAACTAGGGATAACCATCACTCACCTATGAAAGAAGAATACAGATGTAGGGATAGAGCGAATCAATCAATCTAAAAAAGGCAAAAGAGATGAAGACAGGACAAGAAAACAGCAGAATAGAACTAACTCCCTAGATTCCAGAGAGAGAAAGGAAAATAAAGATAAGAAAGATCTTAAAAAACAAAATAGCACAGATTCCTCTTTTTTAGGGGCAGAGGGCCCTTCCAATTTGTGGGATATAAGTCACAAACAACCACAGACAGAGAAGGGATCAATGGGCAGCTCAAAAAGAGGAAGACTCTCAGAGGAAAGAGGGGTAGAAGAAAGCACAAGAGACAACAAAAGGAGTGCAAAATAAATGTTGAAAATGTCTTCAATCTCAGTAGTGTATCCCTATCAGACACACAAAAAAGTGTTCTATCAAAAGGACTATCGTTCGCACCTATGAAGACACATAGCAGCTTCAATCTATACATAGATGCTAATCGCTTTCTTAGGAAACTCACTGTAAAACGTTACTTTTTGGGGAGACATATAGAGCATAATATCACCAAGGAAGTGCCTCCAGTGGTAGAACAAGAGAGAAAATTCATCCACACAGGATTGAAACCAAAATCAACATTTTTCCCCCATTTTGCCACAGGTAACCACTTGGATGTTTTTTCCAGATGGTTACCAAGGACTTTGAAACTTTGAATTCGGATCTAAAAGATAAGGGTAATAAGAAATTGGAAAACCTGACCAAAGATGAGAAAGAGGCCCTTAAAGAACTAATGGAGAACCATGAATTGGTCATTAAACAGGCAGATAAAGGGGGGGGATAGTACTTATGGATCGTGATAAATATGAACATGAGGCACTAAGATTATTGGGAGATACCAACACCTATGCAAAATTATCTTCTAATCCCATTATCACCTATACAGAAGAACTTAAGACCCTGTTAGATAAGGGAAAGGAGACCGGCATACTTGACGAAAAAGAATATAATTTCTTATATCAAAATAAAGCTAAGATGCCGGTCTTCTATTTCCTTCCCAAGATCCATAAGAGTGTAGTCAATCCCCAGGAAGACCAATAGTCTCGGGGATTGACTCACTAACTGCCAACCTCTCGCTATACATAGACACTATTTTGCAACCACATGTGGTCAAACAAAAGGCCTATCTGAAGGATACGGTTGACATACTTAATCTCCTAAGTGGGGTAAAATGGGAAGATCATTATATATTAGCCACTTGTGATGTTGCCTCACTTTATACCGTCATTAAACACACACAGGGATGTGAAGCAGTTAGGCGTACTTTACAGACAGATGAAAACCTACCAGAATCACAAATTGATTTTATCATTGAAAGCATAAAATTTATATTGGAGCACAACTATTTTTGGTATGCACACACTTTTTATTTGCAGAAATGTGGAACGGTGATGGGGACGAGATTCGCGCCAAGCTACGCCAATCTATTCGTTTCAGATTGGGAGAAAGATAACATCTGGGTGGAGGGTGAGCTTGGGGCGGATCTTGTCCTTTATCGCCGTTACATAGATGATATTATTTTCATTTGGAGGGGAGGTGAAGACACTTTAATTAAATTTATTGACAGTATGAATGTCAATACATATAATTTAAAATTCACGAGTGAATGGAGTCACACACAAATCAATTTCTTAGACTTGAATATATACATTGAAGATGGAATAATAAAAACAAAGACATACTTTAAGGAGATAGACAAGAACAATTTTATTAGAAGAGACAGCTGCCATTTACCTAGATGGATGGACAACGTACCATCAAGTCAGTTCACTAGAATTAGAAGAAACTGTACGGATATAGAGCAATATCATACACAATCAGTAAAAATTAAAGATAGATTTCTGGAAAAACACTACACTGAGGAAAAAATTGAATCAGACAGGAGGAAGATAGAGGGAGTACAGAGAGGCGACTTACTGGTACCTAAACAAAAGGACACAGTCAGGAATAACAAATTTGATTTTGCATTTCTGACAGGCTATAGCAGAGATGCTGGAAAAGTGAGAAGTATAATTTCCAAACACTGGGATATTCTCAAAAATGACCCAATTCTCGGCCCCAATATTCCTGAAAGACCAAATGTAATTTTTACCAAAGCATGTAACCTCAAAAACAAACTAGCCCCAAGTGCACTAAGGGGTATCAAATCAAAGGACAATGGGTGGCTTAATAAGAAGGGCTTTTTTGGCTGCACCAACTGTAAGGCATGTCGGTTCAAATCGCTAGATCAAACAAAGTTTAACTCTAGTGTCACGGGTGAAGTTTTTGATATTAACACTTCCATGACTTGCAGGACAGATCATGTAATTTACATGATAGAATGTTCCTGCAAGTTACAGTATATAGGCAAAACAATAAGACCTATAAGAACAAGAATTATTGAGCACCTTAGTGGCGTTAAGAGGAAACTAACTAACCATAGTATTCCAAACCACTTTACAGAATTTCATGGTGGTGAACCGACATGCCTAAAATTTAAAGCCATTGAACATGTGCTACCCCATAGGAGGGGAGGGGATAGGGGCTTGGAACTATTGAAATGTGAAACCTTTTGGATTCACCGTCTCAAAACACTAGCCCCTAGAGGTTTAAATGCCGAGATAGACCTCACACCTTTTTTGAAATAATCTCTTAATATGACTGTACATTATCGCTGTTCAGCCTTGATTTTGTTCTCTCGTTCTTTCACCTGCTTTTCGTTTCAGATCAATATCCAGTAATGGCAACATGTCTCTGAAGTTTAAACATAACACCATGCCCAATAATTTTGTTATGTCTATTGATCATATTGCATATATTCTCTCACTCACTGTGAATGAAATGTCATTATAGCACTTAGTTTCTTTTACTGGTAGGCTTTGAATCCCTACTAAAATCTCCAACCACGCCATATTAATATTAATAACTCTAACACTCTAGTTATTGCTCCCTCTGAGTGTTTGGGGATTATTTAAGGTTATATCCATTTTGAAAAATTGTAAATTTGTGCTACTGTATTATGAATTTATCATTTAGCACGCCATTAGTGTCAGTATAGCGTTATACCATCTTATCCATATGCCTATCACATTTGATATACCTCATTAGTCTCTTTTTGGGACAGTTTTCCCACATAATCATCGTGTTAAGGGACTAAGTTCCTCAATCTATTTGTAGCAGATACTTTATTATGTCTAGTGACTAACACTCCATTTCGTCACTTTGATAGCATTTTATGTATGTTATAACGTAGTGAGTTTTCCTTATGAAGCATTAACCATTTCCCTTCCTATCTCAATTACATGCATTAAGCATACCAGCTTGATACTCATTTTTATTATTACAAATTAGTATATCACACTGATAAACAGTTTGAGTATAATTAACATTGTTGAATGACATTTCATAATACCTACTAAGGGTAAAGTTGTGATACATTTACACCATTTGTTGTAATGTATATTTATATTGTTATTATAGCTATGTCTCCCCGCGCTATTAAGTTTAACACCACAGAAGTCTTGCAACTTTTAATCATGTTAACTTCAACCCCCAGTGCAATCATGTTGATTGAATTGACTAATCAGATGATTAAGCTAAATTAGCATCATATATGGGTATATAACCAGCCACTAGCACACACTCTATTATACTCCTGACGAAGCCGAGAACAGTTCCTGGTAGCTGGGTGAAACGCGTTGAGTAGACCAGTAGACCAATTTTGGGCTTGGAGGCGACCCGTAGTGAACCAACCCTGCAGCCGTGACGTCACACGATCAGACGGGCGCACAGAGGGACGCTCCGATCCGGGATACAGAGCCGTGGAAGCCAGCCAGATGACCTAAGGAAGGCGGTGAGCTGTTCGGGACACCTCCAATTCACACTGTGTGATAAATGCTTTTATTCTATTAACACATTGTAAGTGCGCATTTTTTACCCGTATTTTTTATATAAAGTTTACATATTGATCGCACTATGTAGTTTTCTCTCTCTCTAAACATGCGGTATTTGCTGACGGAGAATCGATAGGGGGTCCGGTGCTTAGCTACCTTCAAGGGTGGCAACCCAATTTGCCAACTGCATTTATATACTCTTTAGTCCTGTGAGTAGAACAACTATATGAGCCAAGACACCGCTTAATTATTCCACCACTGCATTACGTCTGCACTTACATTTGTGTATTTTGCTTTCTCATTCCTCCATATGCTCCCCCTGGATGTTTTGAGATACTCCTAAACCTTGGAACCCGTGAAACAGGTCCCACCAGTGAGGTTTGAGCTGGGGGTTTGGTTAATATATTCATTTTCATCATCTTTATTTATATTATTAATTTCACTTTTTATTAAGCTGTTCGCGCCTCTTGTTCACCTGTTTACACAATTATTGAAGCCGTTATCACACTGTAATGGATCCAACAATGTCAGCTACATCTGTATATAGTGGACATGTGTGGGGACCAGCAGCCCCCTAATATCAGAACTGATATTATTCACTTACCCCCCAAGTAAAAATCCACCAGCCAGCCCCTGGGGAGGGTGGGAGAGAAGGGAAAGAGAATGACATGGGGGGGGAGGTGGAGAGAGAATGGCGATGGGAGAGAATGGCGGGTGGGAGAGACAGAGAGAGAATGGAGGGGGAGACGGAGAGAGAATGTAGGGGGGAAGATGGAGAGAGAATGGTGGGGGGAGGTGAAGAGACAGAGAAAATAATGGGGGGAGGCAAAGAGACAGAGAGAACATGGTGGTGGGGGAGAGACAGAGAGAGAATCGTGGGGTGGGGAGAGACAGAATGGTGGTGGGGGAAGAGACAGAGAGAATAGTGGGGGGAGAGAGAGAGAGAATTGGGGAGGGAGAGGGAGTATGAATAGTACAGCATGAATGGGGGTGCTATTAGACAAATATATTTATTTTTTAATGATGGCATTTGTTTTATTAAGGAACATAGGGCACAACGGGTTTAGCCAATCAAACTCATTTATTGAGCCAACATGACGTTTCGACCATAATGGTCTTTATCAAGTGACAATGACCAACGTGCCTTTGTTCATCTGTTCAGGACTGATTGCAGGCTTTCGTGCAAACACTGGAGCACCGGTAACTGTATCATTATTTTTCTTTTTGAGGTGTGCAGCATTTCTCTTATATTGTCTGATTTGTTTTATTAATACATTTTGTGTGAGTCCTCCTCTTCTGCCGCTACCGTTGCCCGCTGTCCTCCTCCTACCTCAAAGCCAGGTAGGTGAAATGAGGGGGATGAGAACAGAAGGAGGGAGATGAGAGAGGATAGAGAGAGGGTTTGGTGAGAGACAGAGGGAGGGGGCTGATGTCACTGCATAGTTGATTAACGTAGCCCTGCAGCTGTAGGATTAACTGTGAGTGGACAGGATAGGAGGGGTGGGTATTTCCTGATAGTAATGATATTACTATTATTAGTATTACTGTACCTTTACAATTCTTCCTTGTCTTAACAGAGTGTATCCAATGATAAGGGATGCCAACAAGGTAAGAAGAGTGGACCAAGCACAGGCATGGATCGAAAGTGGCGAGACTTTTCAGGATGTCATCTTTTCTGACGAGACAATTGTTCCTCTAGAGAGATTGGACACTTTTGCATTCCACAAAGGACGCCTATCTCTGAAGCCGCGTTCCAAGCACCCAGTGAAGATGCATGTGTGGGCTGAGATCTCTATATATGTGGACAAGGATGCGTCATCATATTTGAGGGTAAAATAATATACAAAGTTACATGCTGTAGCCTTATGCACTGTACAGTACAACTGTAGTGTATTCTGTACCTTAATGTTCATTTTTAACATAATTTTTCCTTCCCTTGTTCCAGGAATCATGGACAAAGTATATTTCCAACAGCAAATAGTCACCCGCATTGTTTAATACATTAGGCATGATTTCCCATCTGGTGGTCAATGCCCCTTCCAGGACAATGACCCTAAACATACTACCACCTCTACTGTAAATTGTTTCATCTTTGTGTAATTCTGGGTTGACCGTGTAAAAATTGATAAAATATTCTTGCCCGAACAAATTACACATGCAAAGCCCAATTATATAATAAGAAGCAACCTTATTGCTAAAATAATAATGGTGTGATTTGAACAATGTTGAAATTGATTAAATATATTTTAAAAAAGTATGAAAGTGTTTCTTCAGATCACTCATTTATGAATCCCCTGTAGAGAAAAAAGAAGAAGAAAAAAAGGATATGCCTTGTGAAGTCATTCTAGCCAAATTACAGTGCAGGTGTCTTTTTATCAGCCATGCAAGACCCACACACACATTTTGTGTGAATGTCCTGGATTGGCCGGGGTGGTGTTGATAATGAGTCGAATGCCTTTTCCTTGGTTTTGTGGGGGGGGGGGAGGGGTAAGGTGCAACTTAAATGTTTCATCTTGATGTACCTGTACATAATGCTGTGATGATCGTGCAGGATTACAGTTGAAAGAAATAATTTGAAATGTTGTAAAATATAAATAACATTTTTCAGTCCCTTGAAGAGTCATAGAGAAATAAAAACGTAGTGATTTTATAAATGTAAAAATTGATTAAGTATTTTTAAAAAATGTATCGCGTAAGGTTTTATTTACAGCTCACAATTATTTTCTCCTCTAAAAAAAGTCCGTTTAGCAGTGAAGGTTTTGTATTGTACACTAGTTCACAATGTGCATGCGTGAGGAACCAGGAAATATACATTTCTATACCAGCAGATAAATCATGAAACCGTCTTAGACGTTTAGATAGCTACAGTACTGTAGTCCCATGCCTTTGCTTTGTGGGGGTGGGGAGTGAGGTGAGACAGCTCAATTGGTCTATCTTACAGTACTGCACAGATGACCGTGAAGCATTAGAAAACAACTGTCTGAACTGTTAGAAAATAACTACATTTGCACAATCTTAATATTGATTAAATATGTAAAAATAAGCATCACTTAATGTTTTCCATTAACCATGAAGTGGAATAAAATCAATCAACGTCTCTTTGTGAAATTTTATTACAGGATATGACATGTAATTGAATCACAGTGCATAGTGTGTTATCCTAAATAATACTGCAGCGTGGCAAAGTTTTAAAAGTGTGAAGCTGGTGATACTGACTGTATAATAGTAAAAAAAAGGCAACGTTTTAAGAAATCTTTTGATGCTCGGTTTCAACGTTTAGTTTCTGGCAAAAAAAATTATGCTATAAATTTCAGTAGTACGCATGTGTGAAGTAATGCTCTAGTGTACATGTGTACAAGCATTGACGGGCTAAGGCAGGCATACAGTACACTATACCAGGCTGCTCTCCTTGGCACCTCATGCTACCCCCATCTGCTCGGCCCCAGCATCAAATTACGTGCAGGGTCATGTGACGTCACGTTGCCATGGTAATTTGACGCTGGGTTACCATGATGATGCGATGCTGGAAGGGAAGGTACTTTAAGTGTGTTATGGAGGCTCCGTGTGATTTCTGGCATTTAATTTAAATGCCTGGGGGAGGGTGCGGGACCTCTATATCTGCCGCACCCCCCCCCCAGAAAATCTAGCGCCTCCCCCCCAGGGGAATTAAAGTTAATACTGTATAGTACATTATAATTACCTTCATTATAAACTTTGCCAACTGGGTGGAGGTGACCCAATTTCAGGGGTATATAGCATTTTGCATAATAGCCGGGATCACTCATGTAATCAGCATTATAGTTGACAGGTGCCTACTGAAGCTGGTAATCAGGCAGGACCAGGTAGCAAGGTTTGCTGCTCACCAGGTTTTCAGTCACGGTCGTCCCGTTATTGCAATAGTATTGTGAAGCCGGTTTGAGTACCTGTACACTGGAGGGTCCTGAAGTACATACATGTACTGTAGGAGTCTTAAATGGATGAAACCCGACCTTTCTTCTTTTGCAGTCGCCATGAGCAAACATACCGGCAAAAGCTGGGAGCACAAACCAATAGCCTCTTGCACAGGTATCTCCCAGTGGATGAACATCGTTCCCATGTTTACATATTTGGTATATCCCTGTATACTGTACCTTTCCTTTCTAAAAAGATGCCCAACCTTTTTTGAACATATATTATTGTATCTGCCATCACAGTCTCCATGGGTAATGAATTCCACAATTTCATTGCCCTTACTGTAAAGAACTGTTTCCTTTGTTGATGGTGAAATCTCCTGTCCTTTAATTTTAAAGGATGACCCTGTATTGTTTGTACTTCCCTAGTCTGTGTATGTTGCTCTGTACTGTATCTGTGTTTCTCTGATTGGCTAACCAAGTGGGCAAGACCCGATTATAAGACGATTATTAAAAATAAATATTGTTAAAAAAAAATCACCTTGTAATCAGGCCAATACAGTATTTGTATATAGCTATCATCAGGGCTTGACTAATTACCAAAAAAAACTACTCACCCACAGGCCCCACCCCCAATTTAAAAAAAATGGAATACATTCCTAATAAAAACTAATAACAACATTATTTTTTTGATAACATAGTTTATTAATTGTATTACATTTATACAATTGTACAATTCGGCATTGTTACATAGTAGATGAGGTTGGAAAAAATTATATTTAGGCGACCTTATCCTATATCCCTACTTACAGTATATTGATCCAGGGGAAGGCAAACAAAAAACCCCAGTGACACATTATCCAATGATATCTCATAAGGGGAAAAATCAATTCCTTCCTGACTCCAAGAATTAGCAATCAGATTTCTCCCTTGATCAATATCCTTCCCATGTTTACTTATTAATCATATCCCCTCTTAGATTTAATCACATTAGAAAAGAGGCATCTAATTTAGCTAGCCTCTCCTCATAGAAATACATTTATTATATTAAAAAGTATGAATGAGAATTCATATCAAAACAGTATATCACATTGAGAAAGGAGGCACAGCAGATTATTTAGCTGTCGGATCGCGCATCGGCGGTACACAGTGTCAGTGTGTGGTGACGTAAACAGATTTCCCTCATCCATGCTCGGCGCTCAATGCGTTTTAATAGACAGAAAACAGAGAAGGGAACACTGAGAGAAATCTCTCTGCTTTCCTACCGCTACTATTCTCTTAGGCAGAGTCTGAGTTTATTGCGCTGGTGGGGCTGAGCTGCTGCAGAGTTATTGATAGTTATGCTCCATGTAGGCTGGGGGGTATTCATTAACCCTTAATACGGTGATATCGCCCTCTTATTCCTAGCAGGGCGCATATAGACAGTTTATACACATTCACAGAACTGCAGCCAGCAGTTGGCTACGGAGCTGACACTCTACACTTTAACTCAAAATTTAACCCCCACAACTCTCTCCACCATATCCCTGGTGAGAGAGTTACGGAACCCCTCACTGGGTCCTGGGGTTTGGGCATATCCCGGGACATAGAATGTAACCTAGTTCCCTGTCCAGTTTTACTGCCCTGGTTTGTGCTGAAGCAGGGGGGTTTGGAGGTGAGCTGCAACCTGCATTCCAGGGAGGATTTTAGCCGGGGGTCTGTGTTATTCATGTCCTCAGGAGTCTGGGGGGATTCCTGAGTGCATGTTTCGGGGTAACACGTAACATGGGCCACGCGTCAACCCAAACACACCCTGACAGCAGTTTACCGTAACATCATCCCTTACTCTCATGCTTGGCACATTCCCGCTGGTAAGCACTCCTGGAACAGTAAAACCACGTACATCTTTATTATACCAACAGTTATATACCACAATGGGGTTGCAGAGCTGACACTCACAATTCCATATGGGCACATTTTAGCCAGGTTAAAATACATTTTAGGACTGCAGTCAGCCATGGCCCGCAGAACTGACACTCCACAGTCACCTTTTATGACTCAGGGGCCCCCCAGCTGGGCATAATATTTTAATTGGTGGTCTGGGGACATGTTCATCGTCACATAGAGATCAAGGAAAGATTACTTAGCAGGCGGATTCTCGCATCCGCAAGAGGGATAAGCCCTATTAACTTTAATCATTCAGCCCTTTCATACATATGATCTTAAACAAACATTGGGACATACTTTTGTGTGATCCTTTACTGGGCCCATTTTATCTAAAAGGACCCCAGTTGTGTATGTATAGAAAAGCCAAGAATAGAAAAGGGTATTCTAGACCAAGACAGGTAGAGGTCTCCGCTTTGGCCCCTTCTGGAATCCTGGATGGGAATTCAAGGTGTGGCATAGCAAGATGTATTACTTGCAAACATTTGAACCGTGCCAATTACTTTTGTTCTTTTAACAATTCGGGAAATGTTAAAGTTAAAGGGAGGATCAATTGCCTTAGCACCTTTGTCACTTATCTTCTATATTGTGATTGTGATACAACACACACTTTAGGGACAAGATTTTTGGACAAACATAATTGCATATAGGGTATAAAACACATAATCTATCCAGAAATTTTGCTCCTAAACACAATAAAGATCCCATGTCCCTTAAAGTTATGGGTTTAGAGATTATTCCTTCCACTTTACAAGGTGGTGATAGATCTAAATAATTATGTAGGAATTAATCCTACTGGATTTATAGTTTGGGTACTTGATACCAGGTGGTCTTAATGAATGTTTAGTTACCAGCACTCTTGTTTTAACAAATACATGCACAAATAATTGTTCCTTCCTTTGTTAGCTTGTTGAAAACATTATGAATTTTAATTATTGTTCACTTCTCCATTGTCTCTATTTATCTATATTCAGCGAGGACTGCTATGGGTGTACAAAAGCTGTGATTATTTGTACTCTTTCTATCCCCCAGTACCTGGGAAGTAACTCCTCCTGCATCTCACTATGCCCTCCCTACTGCTTTTGCTGTTTACTGTTCCCTCACACCTTTGTGAACGTCATTCCCCATGGCACCATTATTTATACACCTCTCCCAACAACTTCTTTACCCCTCAATAAAAAACACCCACACAAATCCTCTATTCACACCCTCTATTTACTCTACTCTATCTACTCCTTCCTGCTGCTGGGGGTCTCCCCTAAGCCTGAAGCCGGACATACACACCTGATTTCACCCATGCCTCCCTGTTATCTCTTCCCCTGTAAAGTGTGTTAACCCTCTCATTTTAATACTGACTAGCCTTAAAACTTGCACCACAAATCAAGAATCCCAATAGCCTGTACTCATGGTTACGTCCCACACTCAGTCACTCCTACCACCCATTGTGACCAAGCACTGCCATCTATAGCACTTACTCCCTCACCTACTGTCTTTGTAAGTTCCCCATCAAACCTCTTAGATTGTAAGCTCTTTGGGGCAGGGATTTCCTTTCCTATTATTTTTTATTTTGCTGCACTTATTGTATTATTATAATTCCCTGTACTGTATTCTTTGTGAAGCGCTGACTACACTTTTGGCGCTATATAATTAAAGACATACAATACAATACATGGTTTCAGTGGGGTTTTGATCATTTTAATGAGATGTGGTTATCCCTTATTTAGCTTTGATTATTTACAAATTATATTTATTAAGTGAATTCCACATTAATGCTAGTTATAAAAAAAAAATTTTAGTAAGTTTTTTTAATCTATTTTTCATAATATGATGTTTCTGATTCTTTGCACAATTAAATTCTTATTTATTGCTGTGTATAAGTGATCAGTGTCTTACTTGCACGTTATGTATACTTGGTTGCTGTTATGGGGTTGCTAAGCAACCAGCAACTATTTAAAGTGGCAGAGAGCACTGAAACCTCTCCCCGATCAAGTCACATGTCACAGTGACGAAATGCGTTGGGTTGCATCACTGACATTATCACGTTACCGAGGAAACTCAGCCAGAGAATCAAAGATAACTTTTCACTCTTAGCTTTTATCTGGGTGCTTTTTTTACAGCATCCTATGAGTTGGGTCTACTTGCCAAGGATTTCATTTATCTTGTGTGGACTATCTTCCCCTGGAAGCACTAAACCACGATAATTATCCTTTTCTCTACCGTCAAAGGGTTCAAGTTTCTCACCTTCCTCGTTTCGCCCAGGGGAGAAGCTAGAAAGGGATTCCTGTTAGCACAAATCGCCCAAATTCTAAAAACCCTGCTATAAACAGCATATACAATAGAAATACAACATACAATGCATATAAATATACAGTATGTATGGAGTGTCCTTAAATGAGTACAGCTTGAAAAGCTTCAATATTAATATCCTTTAATTCTCTACCAGAATCTGCGAGAAGCATCTGAAAAGATTTGTTTTGTTTTTTAAAGTTATGAGTGGAAAAAAACTTTTGGTGCTTTAAACCCATTTTGAAATTGCAACATTTATCTGAGAGCAAGAGAATTTCTGTTGTAAATATGTCTGTGTGAAATATTAATTTTAATGACATCTCTGTCTTTTGCTCTAAAAGTGTTGACAGATGTTGAAATAATCACTTACGGCACAAAACAATTCTCATACAGGCTAAGATTAGTCGGAATTGGCATTCATTAAATGTTTTCTCTGCAATTTTAATTTGCTTATTGATAGTGTTTTGTTACTGTGTATCCATGCAACGTAAAACATAATGAAAACCCAAGAAAAACACAGAAGTTTTGCCAAGATCAAATTAAATATTTATTTTAAAAAGATGCAAGTTGCTCTACGTAAAAAGGTATTGAAGAGCTAAAATTGCACAATGGTGGGAATCGTTTGAAGAGTAAGGTGAAAATATAATATATCATTTTTATAAGACTCGCCATCATTTATAACCAATACTTATGCAACAGTATTGTGATACATTAATTCAGCTAAAAGCATGTATCTGTTTCAGTTCAGTTATACAAACAGTAGACATGTTGCTGAGTTGCTGAGAGTTAAAAGTGAACTCCCACACACCTACACCTACAGATACTGTGCAAACTCAGTAAAAGGAGTACAAATTAATTATGCATTGTACCTTCGAACATATTCAACATTGTGCTACTGTACAAGCAATTAAAGATGCAGTTCAATTTACCAAGTGAAAGAGAGAGAGAGGCAGAGAGAAGGCATAAGATAGTGACGGGCAGATATGAACCGATGGGATCCCCATATTTCCCTCATTCTGCAGCACTGTTGCTATAAGGAAAGGTGACAGCCAGAGCATGACAAGACAGAGAGGTCGATAGCTAGGGCAGTCTGACTCAAGGCACGGGGTCATGGCAAGCAGGAAGCAGGAAGTCAGACTTGCAGCAGAGCAGAAACACTGCGCACGGTATCAACTCGCTGTTACACCATTTTATTGGTAGTTGGGAGAAGAGAGCAGTGCAGAGGGGAACCTGCAGTGTAGAGGGGGCTTACAGGCTGAAAACATGAGAACATTAGGGCTGAAAAGTAAGAGAATTAAAAATAAAGAAGACAGAGAAAGGAGGAAAAGTAAGAGAAAGGGCTGAGGAAAAAAAATTACAATAGACTACATAAGCAGTAGCACAACCAGGGTGCACCACCCAAAAATTGATATTGCGCTTGCGGAGGCCCCACGCAACTGATTGCCGGAGAAGAGAGCAGGGCCTCTGTAACAGAGCAGATGTCCTCATCGGCATCATGTGACAGTGCATCGTCCTGGTGATGCGACGTCACATGGTGATACATTGCCAAGACAACACGCCGCCACGTGATGTCACATGGTGAGACGTTGCCATTGCAATGCACCGCCATGTGACACAGGGACGTCATAACGACGTTGCAACACATGATGACTCTACGTCGATTGGGAGGGCAGGTAAACACTGCACCCCACCAATCAGAGATTCTGATTGCACCCCTGTGCAGAAGTAAGCAGGAAAATGGATGGAAACAGGGCAGCAAAGGGACAGGCAGCGTAGAATACAAGGTCAGGGAAAGCAATAAATAGTTAATAACAGAAGAAATAAAAATACACAGAGAAACAGACAGGGGCAAAGCAGTAAGTAAAGGCAGTGCTGAGCCCTACTACAGAATGTGCAACAGCTACAGCAGGGATTCCCAACCAGGGTTCCGTGGAACCCTGGGGCTCCTTGAAGCAGTCTCAGGGGTTCCTTCTATTATGGACCACAGACCCCCCTCACATCCCTGGGGGTGGTTTTTTTTTTGGTATGTATTTTGTAGGGTGGATTGAGTGAGAGTGGAGTAATTGATGGAAGGAGAGTGAGAGAAGAGAGGGGGGCAAGAGGGAGTGAGTGAGGAAAAGAGGGAAGGAGAGTGAGAGAAGAGAGGGGGGCAAGAGGGAGTGAGTGAGGAAAAGAGGGAGTAAGAGTGAGACGCAAAGGATAAATACATGCGAGGCAGAAGGGGGGAGAGTTAGTGAGATGGGTGGGAAAGAAATATATGGGTAGAGGGTGAGAAATAGAGGTGGCTCGTGAGGTGTGACATTTTGTTACTGACCCCTGTCAAACCTAATATGTGTCAGCCAGATAGAAGTTCCCCGAGATTTTTCGAAATACTTCAAGAGTTCCTCCAAACAAAAAAGTTTGGAAATCAATGAGCTAGAGGATGGCGAATCCAGGATAGAGCTTAGAACGGGCCAGGACTTCGCAGGTCACTGATTACATCTGTCAGCAGAGATTGTAAGAGACACAAACAAAAAAATTGCACTACACCACCTAAACTAACAATGCGTATTTAAATTTAAAGACACATTCCTCCTGTCCGAAAACCTGGGAACAACCAGAATATTGTGCAGTGATCCCTTCAATAAAAGAAATAGTGCTGGTGTATCTCATATTAGAAGCCTCTTGCTTGCAAAGTCAAGATTTGTCTTTGGACACACTTTGTGGTTTTATATTTCTCAGTTTTGCACATTTGATATTATGCATTTATAAATCTTGCATTTATTCCTTATTTAGTGTTGTTTGTTGCATAGTTACCACATTTTTGGTTTATTTTTACTATTTATTAACTTGATATTTAACAACACCTGTTATTTATCAATTTACATTACATATTTATCCACAATCACATTCTTATTTTTATTAACAATTTTCACGTGTTAGCTTAGGTGCAATTTGTTTCACTATTAAGTTTATTTAGAGTAGTTATATATAGACATGCTGTATTGTCTTAGGACGCAATATTAGACTTGTAAAGGAAAGCCTGACCAAGTCAAAACCACTTTAAACTCTGGGAGAGAGGTTTAGTTGACAGTGAGTTACAATTGGGTATTGAAGGGCTAGGGTAAGCTTACTACAAGGGATACGTTTAAGGTGAACTATTATGAGTGAACACACTAATAAGATTTTTAGCATTTATAACATAGTTACATAGTAGAGGAGGTTGAAAAAAGACCTATGTCCGTCAAGTTCAAACTATGCTAAATTTAGACGTCAGATACTTTATCATATATTTTTATTTACAGTATATTGATCCAGACAAAGGCATACAAAACCCCAGTGAAATATCATCTGATATCTCATAAGTGGAAAAATAAATCTCTTTCTGACTCCAAATATTGTTAATCAGATTACACCCTGGATCAACATCCTTCCCATGTTTACTTATTTTGTATTCCCCTGAATACTTTTCCTTTCTAAAAAGATATCCAACCTTTTTATTTAAGATATCTATTGTATCTGCCAGCACAGTCTCATGGGTAATGAATTCCACATTTTAACCGCCCTTACTGTAAAGAACCCTTTCCTTTGTTGCTGGCGAAATCTCCTTTCCTCCAACCTACTTAGATGCCTCGTGTCTAATGTAAACATATCTACTTTAGCTAGCCTCTCCTCATAAATCAGATTATCCACCCCCTTTATTGATATGGTGGCTCTTCTCTAATGTAACTAAAAGACCATGATTAAAATGCCAGCAGCTGACCAGAGTAACTAATTGGTGCACAATATGTAACCATATATTTGCAGAACACACTGGGTTACACTTGAGTAAATTTCACTCCTTCACCCCTTTCCCTTGGTGGTTGATTTTCATACAGATAACACCAAGGCACAGTGTTCAATACTAATACACTGTATCAAGCATTGTCTGCTCTCTGGTGTTATAACACTACAACTTGATTAACAATGAGCTATATAATTGTTTATTTTTCAGCCCTGTATTTTATCATTTGTTCATATTAAAATATATTTAAAATTATGCATTAATCATCCAATCTGGTGAGAGAGTGCTTCTAAATCTGAGTACTTTTGCTTTATAGTTTCCATATTAGTTATTTCTGCTACATTGTTTGATATTACCAAATCCAGTATTGCCCTTCTCCAGGTTGGTTCCTCAATAATTTGGGTCATGTAATTGTCTTTAAGCACCGCCAAAACCTTTCTTTTTGTTGTAATGCTAATCTCTTTGCCCCAATCTATGTCTGGATAATTAAAATCCCCCATTATGCAAACATGACCTAGTTCTGATGCCTTCTCCATTTGCAAAAGTAGTTTAGCTTCCTCAATCACACAGATATTTGTTGGTTTATAGCATATCCCTACAAACATTTTCTTTATACCTTTACCTCCACTGCTAATTTCTATCCACAAGGTCGCTACATTTTCAGCATTCCCCTGATAAACATCTTCCCTTTTAATAGGTTTTAGATCTGGTTTAACATGTAAACATACTCCACCTCCTCTCCTTTTTGCTCGATTCTTCTGAAAAAGAAAATAACCCTCTACATTAACTGTCCAGTCATGAGAATAATCCCACCATGTTCCAGTTTTATATGGGATTGAAGCAGGGGGTCTCAGGATCTGACCCCTATAAGTTTCGTCTCCGGGAACCCCTTCTTCCCGAGATACAGACCTCCAAAGGGGGTGCCAGTATTTCGGCAAAGTTTAAAGCCCCCGCATCATGTGGGCTAATAGGAAGCCGCACCTGATGATGTGAACTTAGAAAATCCACCATTACATGAACCCTGTAGCCAAGTGGAGCGGCTCCCGGCACCCCCTACAGAGGCCTGTATCTCTGGAAGTAGGGGGTCCCCGGAGATAAAATTAATGGAGTTCAGCTCCGGAGACCCCCTGCTTCAATCCTACAGTATGTTAAAAAAAAACTTGGATTGCATAGAGAGAGATTTACAGTCAGAAACACACATTAGATACAGACACTGCTACACATAGGTAGTGAACAGAGGGGAGTGAACATGAAAGTCCAACAAAGAGAGATTGACAGAAAAAGCAATGGAGAGAGATAGTAGAAGACATACTGGGAAGCACGCAAGGATATAGGGATTGGTATGCATAATGCTATTTAGATACACAAAGAAAGGGAGATAAAAAGAAAGAGTTTAGTATCCTGTACAGTACATAAAGAGGGAGAAGCCCTGAGATGGATAATGAGCAGGATAAGTACAGTGTCAGAGACAGTGGGAATCACAGAGACACTGACAGAAATTAGGCAGTATTAACAATCCATTGCCTTAGCATATAAAACAATAGATTGCTTTAATTAAAATACTATTCTACAAAAGTATTTATTGGGGTCACTGACCTCAACTATGTTCATCTTGTTGTGTGTGTCAACGAGGGTGTGGGTCCCCCCCAAAAAAAATTCAGGGCCATTATGTAAAATAGGTTAGGAAGCACTTGCTTTAAATGGTTGGAACCCTCTGCCAACCTTTCCAACACACAGATAAGTTACTGTATCTTTGTGAAGGAGTCTATTGCTGGTTATTACTGTAGGATAGATGGCAGCAGGGCCACAAACCACACAGAATCATTATATCAGGCTGCTAAAAGTTACAATACTCTAAGGAGAAGAGACTTTATGGAGTGCTAAAAGTATATAGAACGACAGATCTTGATTTCTATCTCTCCCTAAAGCGTACATGTACAGTACATTTAGTTTTGTCATGCCCCAGTAGAGCACATTCAACCTCTCTTCTTGGACTCACTGTGACATTTTTCCAATCCCCCAGCCACTTCTATTTTGGTTTTGCAGGTGTGTGGACGATGTTTAGAAAGGGACAAAATGATAAATCTGTCTCTGCGAAGAGTCGGATCAGGTTCCATCTGCCGTTGCCATTGGCTTTTACACAACTTCACAGAGGGGAACTTTTTGAGATACTCTCATTGGGGTGCATTCATCCATTTCCATTTCATTACAGTCGGCTGTAAATTTATGAGTAACCAGGTGCACAGTAGATGGAAATTATAGATCTCAGTAATCTAAGCAATAAATCTGTGCGGTGCAACAAACTCTTGAATTCAGTGAGTCTTAAACAAGTGAGGACTGCACTGTTTATCCAATTAAATCAGGCACTTTTTTCTTCAAATGAGATTTGGCACGTTATCATAGCTATTCCTCACAGTGCTATAATTCAAACTGTGACATAACTTCTCATTGCCAATGGACAAGTGTTTACACAGCACACGTAACTAGGTGAAATAGACTGCTACTGTAATATATTCCCTCTTTATTACATTTACAAAATGCATGCTTTAGCCTCTGTAAATGACCATATATAGTTATCATCTATAAAATGCCTTTTATTAATGAAAGTGCACCGCACAATTACATCACAGCTGATGAAAATTAAATGTCTCCCGAAATTGGAAAATAATTATGCAAAACCTTTTTATTGGTTGACGTTATCGCTGTTATACTAAACATCTCATAAATCACCTCATTCGTAAAAGGACTTATTCTTGTGTAACTGTGAACTGAAGCTGGCAAATCATTATTTTCAAGCTGTTACAATGGATAAACTTCACGAAGGTGCAGCAATTTTTCAGCTTTTGTTGAAAATCCTTCCTCGCTCTCTGGTACTCTGATTTACTGACATATATACTGACCTTTTTAAAAAAATCATTATAATGTGCTGTTTGACCAATAATTGTATAGCAAAAATAATGTTTCCGTGGTGCACGGGACCAAAGACCCCCCAGGGTCCAAATAATAATCAGTGGAATTGTGTGGGGTCCCAGCACTCAAACATATTACAGTAAGAAAATGATTTGAATAAAACATTATATGATGTACTGTGATTATATGGTCACATAAATACCAAGATATTTTGATAGAAAAACAATTCTCTGAAAGATATAGTCAATCTGGCTGGATTAATATCCTAGAACAGCCGCAGTGAGAGTAAATTTAATTCTGATTTCAAAATCTCCTAAACGCTGGTTGGTGGCGAATTTTTATTTAAATTTTTTTTGTATTTACTGACTTTAAACAATTAATACAGTTGACACAGGATATTTTTGTATACAGTTTTGTGCCCCACATATGGCACTTTCATCACATTCGTGAGCAATAGTTTTTGCTGAAATTGAGTGACTAACTTTGTGCAACAATTACATTTGACTCTTATTCTACCGCACATGTGCAATACAGCACGTCATTTTGTAATCTGAATTATACTTACTCTCACTGTGGCTGTTTTAGGACCATTAGGACTCCATGAGGAAAGCTTAGTTACCTCCAGATCCTTGTCCTCTTTCTTCCTGGACCTTTAAGTGTACAACACTGAATTAATAACTTATTCTAAGTCTACGTCTATTTTGCCTATAAACTATTTTGTAACTATATTAACGCTACTAATATTATCTAAACAGAAAAACTGACTCTATAATAAAGTATCTTCTTTATTCCCTTAATAGTGAACCAATTCAAAACAGGATTGGAGTTTAGACCCACCCAGCTGATTAGTTGTAACAGCAACCATGGGCTGTTTAAATCCCACCTTGTACTCACCACGGTTACCTATAATTAAGTGTTGAAGCAACACGAAACGTACGTCAGGTCGTGTGGATGACGTCACCGGGTCATCCACCATATTCCACAAAGGATACAATACTGAGCTTACGGGGGCTCCGGGATATTACCATATTTCCTCGATTCGAAGATGCACATTTTTTCCATTTTCAGATGTCTGAAATTGGGATGAGTCTTAGAATCGATGTTTAAAAAAAAACTCCAAAACACCAAAAAGAATTGGACGGCGCTCCTACACATCAATATATGTGACAAAAGTGGAATCAAGGCAAATAAAGTTAAATGATAGATACTAGGGTGAAAGTTGCTCAAAACCTCCGGTGAGGACTTGTTTCCAAAAAGTCCTCTAGTACATCATATCTCCACCAAGTTCCGGAAGGAGCAGGATCAACCCAGAAGAGAGAAAAAACAGCAATAGTGTACACTGTGTTAATATATGGAAATGTGGATAATAACTTGGCTCTTATGTCCCACTTTTGAAACCGAAGAGGCTAATCGCCAACTCAGTGATGTTTCTTCCTATGCTGTACTACGATCAGACCCCACCGCTCCCTTTCTCAGGGATCTTTGGTACCTTCTTGATGAGGGCAAGATGCTGTTTGTATTTAATGATAAAGAGATGGAATACTTATATTTTTCTCATCTGATTATTCCCATCACCACCATGTCCCAAAGATCCATAAGATACTGGTCTCCCCTCCTGGGAGGCTGATAGTGGCCTGTATTGGATCTTTGGGAGATGGCGTGTATCGATATATAGATGGTTATAGATCTTCAGCCACTGGTTTGGGAACTGTCATTATTAAATCACCGCTGTCTAAGATGAATGAACAAAATAAAAGATTTGAAATGGAAAAGCAATTACCTTTGGGTGATGTTAGACGTAACATCCCTCTACACAATAATTGAACATTCACTAGGGATGACTGCTGTCAGACATTTTTTTGGATCAATCATCACTTTCACCAGCACAGAGCACTTTTATTTTAGATGCTATTCAATTCTTACTTAAACACAATTATTTTCTTTTTGATGGGGTTTTCTACCTCCAAACACGTGGAAAGGCTATGGGTACTAGTTTTGCCCCTTCCTTTGCCAACCTATTTATGGCTTGGTGGGAGTCTTTCCATGTGTTTCGAGATAGGAACTTCTTTAGGGATCATATTGTTTTTTACAAAAGATATATTGACGATTTGATTTTTGTTTGGGATTGTGATGTCACTACACTTTTATCTTTTATTGACAGTCTTAAAACTAATAATTTACAATTGAAATTCACTTATAATTATCACTGTCAACATATTCAATATTAAGATTTATTTTTATATGTTGATTTGCGGTTAGAAGTCCATACAGACATATACCGCAAACTTAACTCACGGAATACTTCATGCTGACAGCTGCCATCCAAAAAATCTTGTGAGAGGTATACCTAAGGGACAGTTTCTTAGATTAAAAAGGAACTGTTCCAATCAGGATGACTTCCTTTTACAATCCCGCAAGCTTTTGGACAGATTCCTGGCCAGGGGATATAAACCAGGTGACCTTAATAGAGCCTTTAAGGAAGTACAATCTATTGATAGAGCGAGTACCATGAAGAGAAAGGAGAGGGATCGGGTGGGAGGAGATCTCCCTCTTTTCATCACACAGTTCAGTTCTAAGTCAGAACAAATTAAAACAATTGTGAGGAAGCATTGGAGGATTCTTCAACTTGACCCCTCTATTAGTTCTCGTCAGTGAGGGCCCCAGGTTTGTCTTCCGTTAGGCCAAGACGTTGGCCAACCATTTGTCTCCCCGTCTGTTTCAAATTGATCAGTTGGGTGCATCGAAAAGTACCTTTCTGTTAGTTAACAAACATTGCATCACGTCATGCTATGCAAGTATCCGCCCTTTTTGCTTCCACAGAAGTTATGGTATTCAATAATTTATTGATTGTGAATCTAAGTTTGTTATTTATCTTCTGACCTGTGGCTGTGGTAAGCAATACGTGGGAAGGGCTACATCCATATATGGTTTCTCAAACAACGGATTCAAGAACACTTCAGATTAATTAAATAAGGAGATTTAATCATCCTGTTTCCAAACATGCCGCTACTTGTCCCATGGGCAAAACAGAATTATTTACATTTAAGGGTTTCGAACACATCCCACCCCATATTAGAGGGGGGGGGGGTTCGTGTTAAGAAACTCGATAGAAGGGAGATGCACTGGATTTTTATGTTATGTACGAGAACTCCCTTATGTCTCAATACTGACCGGGATATTCCCATTTTTTACGGGTGCATCTCCTTCCATTATTTTCAAATATATGACATTTTTGGGAATATATTTATCTGATCATAGATTGTTGTATTATGGTATATTGGTTCTTGACAGTTTGTGTCATTTGTGCATTGTGCGAATTGTCATATATGTTTTCTATGGAATAATGGAAAAAGGTGTGATAAATAAAATTATTTGGATTATATTCTCCATGTAGGTTTTGTCACACATTTGGGCAATCTTTTCTATAGATCATCATAGAAGTAGTAGACATATACAATTTGCACAATTTAATATATTGAATACGTATTATTCTGAAATGTTTTATGAATTAAAATTTGGATTATGAATCATTGATGAATTATTCATATATCATTAACGATAAAAATGAATATATCTGTTTTTCAATATTTCAACTGTTCTTCAGGTTAGGGTATGTTTACTCTGGGAATTTAGTGTGTACATATGTGTATATGTATGAGTATATATAGATGTATACAGTATATAGATGTGTATATATGAATCTGAGTATGTATATTCAGGTCAGTTTAGCATTATGAAGATTAATGGCTTATGGTATACACACAGTTTTACTTATCTCAGAATAAACATATGGAAATACTCATAGTAATATTATTTATAATGTAAACAACATCAGTATATGTCATCGTTTTACTATGAGTATAAAAGGTTCAAGTAAGTACAGAAGATAATTGAACCCTCTATAACATCTTTTGTAATTTTCTTTAGATTTTCTTTATTTGAATGTTGTGTGGATAATATTGTATTCTTTACTTTATGTGTTACTGTTAGAATCCACACTGATAACTATGATTATTATTTTTTTTGCTGTTATTGTTGTTTTGTATAATGTGAGTTTTTGTAAGTATAATAAAGTTTGTTTTTAACTACACGGGATGACGTTTTTGATGTCATCACGTCGGTTTGTAGGGCGCGAATTCACGGAGTTACTTCCGGGTTCAGCGACGACACAAAAACCTGTGTTGGAGGTAAGATTGTCATACAGTTTGATAAAGCTATACGGACCGAAACATGTCAGTGTAATTTTCTCCCGTTTTTGCTCAAATAAATCGTTTTATCTTCACCCTCTTCGCTGAATCATTGTAGTGGTGCGGCGGTTTTTGGCTCTATGCCAGTTTTTTCTTCATGAAAAACAATTAAAAATGTTTATGCAAAACCTTATCTATATCTTTAACTTTTTCTACTCTATATTATGGCTGTCGCCTGAACCTTGTGGTTTCCTATAGAAACATTCAGTACATTTTATCTGTTACTAAACTCAGCCTCCTTTGGCAGGTGCATGGGCTGATATCTACTGAGAGCAACAACTTTCACAGGTTCACACATCATTCATAACCCAGTCACACAAAATGGCTGACAGACAAAGACAGACAAAATGGCTGCTGGTCCTAGTGCAAAGCCACCTCACTGTCATCAAATTTGCAACATTCTGAACTATTAATATGATTGGCATCCCATTGGACTCCTGGGACCCCACTCCTTCAGTTCAAACGTGGCTGAGAATTAACCACACCGCCAATGACAGCAGGGTGAAACATGGACAGAATAAACAGTATGATGATAATCAAGTAGCAATTTGGAAATATTTTAAGAAAGGTAAATAAATAATTTCAACAAAATATTTTTGGTTTTTATTTTTCACTATGAAAAGGCAGTAAGGTGAGAGAGAACCAGTTGCTAAAATTTCTTAATCCTACCACTGGTATTATACATTTTTATTTGTATAGGGAGTAGTGTGTGGAAGGTTTAAGGGAAGTACCATAGACCCTCCTGTTCTGTGGGAACGGGCCAGAAGAAGGGGCTCACACTCCGAAACATTGCCCCATTGTTTTGCATCACAATTATTTCCCTTTTGGTTTTCTTCCCATTCCCATATTTTCCTCCCCATTTTCCTTTCCCCTTTCTTCCTTCCAAATTTTTTGGAATGTTCACCATTTGTATATACACTTGTTCCTGTATTGTGTTCCATTATCACGGTGTCCATTATTGATTGGTTACTATAGATCATTGCTACGCCATATTGTCTTCACTACAGTGTACCCTGTGGTGAGTCTATTTATCAATACAGATATATTTGGCTTATCCCTTTTGTCCATATCCTTTTTTAATATTGAGTGCTGGGAACCCAGTTCGGTGTTCTAGAGATAGGAACTGAATACTCGATGCATGAATGAGTACAAATGTGGGGGGATCATATTTCAACTAGTATCCAAAAAAATATGCATAAGATAATGGAACTATACTTCCAAGAGATTACAAGATTGCAACCCAGTGATTTCCAATAAATGCTTAACAGGCCGTGGGGAAATAGGGACAATGTTCCACGTTTGGTGGAATTGTAAAAAAAATTAAGCGGTTCTGGAACTCGATAATTAAGCTGGTCCACAGGATCATGAAGGTAAAGATACCAGCAGCAGTACAAACAAACTCCTCAAGAAAGAATACAAAAGAGCTCTGAATACATGCCGGGACACTCTTCTAGAGCCAAATACCAATACTCAATCTGAAGAAAAAGTTATCAGATTTATCGGAACGTATAATAAAAAATGGAGAGTGATGAAAGCAAGCATTCAGAGACATTCGGCCCATTCTTCAAAATGATGACGATCTTGTTGACACACTTAAGACTCAACCATCACTGGTATAGAAACGGGCAACGAACATCAAAGATCATGTAGTACACAGCCATTTCCAGAAGAAAATTCAAAACCTAGGCAACTGGCTTACAGATCAGACCAACGGTTCCCATAAATGTGGGTCTTGTATAGCTTGCCAATACATGGTCACGAGTAAAAAGTTCACAAACAGTGATGACACAAAAATGTTTTCTCAAAAACAATTCATCAACTGTAAAACAGCTGGCGTGATCTACATGGCAACATGTACTGTAGATGTGGCCTCAAATATGTGAGGAAAACTCGCAGGCAACTGCGACGTAGAGTTCTCGAACACATAGAATCTGTAAGAACTCTCTTAACACACCGATTTCCAAAGGGAACAATACTCTGGGAATGTAAATGTACTTTCGTTCCAAGGCATTGATTGATCGCCTTGCACCCAGCATACGAAGAGGCGACTGGGACAAAAGGCTGCTACAGAGAGAGGGTAAACAGCAAAGAAGCAAGAACCCACTGATAGCACTCAATGCCCCCAGTAAAGTAATGTGATAGCATTAAAGATTATTTTTAATATTAAGCTGATTAAAATAATGGGTGTTAAAATACAACAAATGACACACATATATATTAACCCTAGGGTGAGTGTATATGACACTCCGGGTTACCTAATAAAGGAACAATTTGAGGTGTATTAGATCAAACGTTCCCAGAGAACTTATATGCAGTGTTCCCTAAATGTGGTAGTTAGGTTTAAGCAAGGGTGGGGAGGGGCTGCAAAAAACCTGTCTTAGGTGTCAGACAAGTCCCAAGGTGATAGGTGGGTGAATGGGTGGATTATGTGAGACGGACTCGGGCTATCGTAAAAAATCATTATTCTGCCCGAATTATAACAAAGGACCGTCCATTACTATGTTTGAACAACTAGTAGAACGGGACTTACGCTTATTGGCCCAAGGATATACATGTTCCAATGTTAATTCTGGAAATCTGACTCATACAGAGGTTCGACAGATAGAATGTATTAAAATGAACTATGACATTGTACTCAAACATGCTGATAAGGGGGGTGCGCTTGTAATTATGTCCTCTGAGTATTATAAACGAGAAGCACTAACACAGTTGCAGGACGCCACCTCTTATCCGCATCTTATGGGCAATCCTACTTCTAAATATCATTCTGAACTGTTAGAATTATTGGAATTTGGCAGAATTCTCAATGTTATCAGTTGTAAAGAATTTGAATTTCTTAACTGTCCACATCCCGTGATCCCTATCTTCCATCATCTCCCAAAGATCCATAAGTCGCTGGTCGACCCTCCTGGTCGACCAATTGTAGCGAATATTGGGTCTTTGGGAGATGGGGTTGTCACGATATGTGAACAGATTTTTGCAACCCCTGGTGGCACAGCTGCCCTCATTTGTCAAAGACACAGCGGATTTGATGGTCAATTTGCAGGAGTTCACGTGGCATCACGAGTACAGGTGGGTCACATTAGATGTGGCCTCCCTGTATTCTATTATTGAGCACAAGCATGGTCTTATAGCTATTGAACACTTTTTGGATCATTCCACGTTATCGGTTTCACATTGCACTTTTCTTTTACAATCTATTTCATTTTTACTCACGCACAATTACTTTATGTTTGATTCACATTTTTATTTACAATTATTAGGCACTGCAATGGGCACGAGTTTTGCACCGTCTTATGCGAATTTGTTTATGGGTTTTTGGGAGTCCTGGTTTATTTTTCACAGTGATAATTTGTTTCGTCATAATATCGTCTTTTATAGAAGATATATTGACGATCTTATTTTGATTTGGAAGGGTGATGATAATACACTTTTTTCTTTTATTGAGTATCTAAACACTAATGATTTGAATATCAGATTTACTTTTGAACACAATCTTAATCACATTCACTATTTAGATTTGCTCCTGTATATTGACAACAATATGCATATACAAACAGACATCTATCGGAAAACGAATTCCAGGAATACATTACTTAGTGCACAAAGCTGTCATCCGCGATCCTTGATTCGGAATATTCCTGGCGCTCAATTTATGAGACTAAAAAGACTGTGCTCAGACAATGAGGTGTTTCTGTCTTGATCTAGAGAAATGTTTAACAGGTTCCTAGCCAGGGGATATTCTGCCAAAGATTTATCAGCAGCTTTTGATAAAGCAAATGTAATGGATAGAGATACCCTTATTTCTAAACAAGGAATATCACGGTTCAGAAAGGGGAAAGGTAATATCTTACGCTTTAATGCCAACGAAAGTCCATACTTTATTACAACTTTTAACCAACAATCACAACAGATTTGTAATATTATTAACAAACATTGGCATACCCTTTTACTGGACAATGATATTCATTCAATTGTTCAAAGTGGACCTAGATTCACTTACCGGAAAGCCAAGACATTGGCATATCATCTGTCACCGAGTATGTTTGATAGTAGGTCCAATTTTCCCAAGGTTGAAGGTATTCCCAGAGGATTTTTCAAATGTGGTAAATGCACTATGTGCCAATATGCCTATCCCACAAAATGTATATTGTTTAATAATGACTCAAGGAAATATTTTATTAAGAATTTTCTTAACTGCAATATCAGTTTTGTCATATATGTACTTTATTGCAAATATGGATTAAAATATGTGGGCCGCACAATAAGACCACTCAAGGTGAGAATAGCAGAACACTTACGTTTCATCAGGAAGGGTGAATTGCTTCATCCAGTGGCCAGACACTTCACCCAATGTCCCACTGGGGGCATTGCCAATTTCTCTTTCTCGGCTATTGAACACATACCTTGCCACCCAAGAGGGGGCAATAGGGAGAATATACTTAACAAACAGGAGATGTATTGGATACACTCTTAATACTCTCCACCCACACGGAATTAACACTGATTGGGAGCTTAAACACTTCCGTTAGACTAGTGGGAATTGGGAGAGTAGGGGGAGTGTGTTCCAATGCATCTTCTTTGTATCTCTATGTGCTATATGATATATAGTTGTTAAAAAAGTGTTATCCCTTGTAATATATTCATATATACATTACTATGGTTACCAATCACTTGAAATATTATTATACATTTCATATAGTATATTTAATAGTAATTATGGTTATGATATTATTCATATTTCCTTTTTTCCTTTGTTTCCTCCATGTATGGCTAATTGGATTATCTTACTATGCTTCACACGACATGTTTTTTCCCCCTTTCCTTTTTCCCTTTTTTATTATTTTTTATTATTATTATTTATATTTATCGTGATTTATATTTTAAAAAAAATTTAATTGTAAGATCTATTATTGTCTTTTGTCTTTGTTAAATGTAATTTGTACTATTTACTCATATTAACTCTCTGTATCAGTCAAACCTCCGGCCCTTTCGCATAAGAAGCAAGGGACTTGGTTTCTCTAACCACTCCCATTACCTTGACAAAGCGCTAGGTGGCGCGAAACGTACGTCGGTACGCAATGACGTCTGCTCTGTGACGTCATCAGGGAGCGCAGGTGCCGAGTAATGTGAGACTGCCTGTCCTGAACAGCTCTAAGATACCAGGTTGTATTTTCTCATCAGCTACATAGCAACTGCTGAGCACTCGATCCTTACACAATATCACTAGCATTAGTAGCACATAATATACAATGTATTTTGGCTGTAGCCGAGCACCATTCATCTGTGTATATGCTACAGTGGTTTCACCGGATCTTGAATGACTCTTGTTTAGGGATAATCATGTGCAGTTGGCGAACTCGCTAACAATACAAACAGCTGGGTATACAGTAAGATGTCGATAGCATGAAGAGATGTACCAATACCCAAATATATAGGTTATTGATTACACATGCGTTATGATTACTAATGCAGCAATGTATGCTCAAACTAAGTACTAAGTAGATAGATATAATATTTATTTGTATACAAGAATAAACAAATTATCACTGCATTATCAAGACACATACCCTCTATCGCCTACCTTTACTTACTAGGGACTACACCCTGTTTCACCTACTAGGCTAATTAGGTCTCTCACTGCTCTGGTATCAGTATTTTATCGAAAATTATGACTTTTACAGATTTTCGCCAACTCCTCATTTTTGGAAGCGCGCAATAAGGAAAAGGTTATGTAGTGACCCCTGTTTTCACCGTATTGAGCCCCAATTTGTTGGAGGGTATTGGTGTGTGGCACCGGGTTTTTCCCGTATCTATGATAATGGAGGCGGCAAAAGGCGAAGGGTCGTGTTAAAACGAAATAAGAAGCGACAGTCCCTGCCAAGCAATGCGCCAGAACCAGAACCAGAACCAGCAGCAGCACCAGCTTATCATGATGCCCTCGCCATCGGTGACAACCCTGAGATGGATTTCGCAGCCAGTTTTGATGAAGCTTGCATGTACCTAAGCGATTTCCCGCTGACTACAGGTGGGCTAGTCCCTCTGCAAACTATCGACGTGGGTGATGATGAAAGCTGGACTGGAAGTGGGCCGGCGCCGGCGCAAGCTGAATGGGAAATTCAGTAATACAGTATGGTGAGTACTATTATTTTGGTGGGGCTGGCTGGGTACTTCTTTAGGGGGCTGACCATTACTGTACATTAAAACTTTTCATTTTGTTTTTCCTCAGAAAAGAAAACGGCTAATGGGGGGATTTCGATGGATAATATTGTGCTGTACAGTACAGTATGCTGATGTTTTCCAGCCGAACAGTATACTGTGTAATAAACCCGAATAAATAAAACTATGCATTTATTCTACAGTACATGTTCAGTAAATTACTGCACATACTGTACTGGGGGCGAGATGTGTTTGCAGCAGAGAGAGATTTAATAATATTGTACAGTGAGCAGGGGGTTCCCTGAGCCAGAAATTAATGCTCAGGGAACCCCCCCCCCCCTGCTCCTGATCAATATTATTAAAAAAATACACACAGCAGCCGCCAAAAAATAAATAAATAAATGACAATAAATACATTTGAAATACATTTTTATTGATAGTGTAGATGTGCAGGGGGTCTCCGGAGCTGAACCGCGTTGGTTTTAGGTCTGGGGACCCCGTGCCCCCCGAGATACAGGCCCCTTTAGGGGGTGCCGGTATCCCTCTGCGTTTAAAGGTCCCGATCACGTGATCGCGGCCTGTAAACCAAGCAGAGCAGAGGGATACCGGCACCCCCTAAAGGGGCCTGTATCTCGGGGGGCACGGGGTCCCCAGACCTGAAACCTGTGCGCTTCTGCTCTGGAGACCCTCTGCACATGTACACTATCAATAAAACACATACAATATACAGTATAAATAAACACTCGTTCTTTACCTTAGCGTCTATGCGCTATGGTAAAGAAGCATTATTTTAATAATATTGTAAAGTGAGCAGGGGGTTCCCTGAGCCAGAAATTAATGCTCAGGGAACCCCCCCCCCCCCCCGCTCCTGATCAATATTATTAAAAATACGGAAAATGCTGCGTCATTACCATAGCGGATAGCCGCTAAGGCAATGAAGGGGTTAAGGCATAATAAACAATTAATACATTAAATACATATTTTTCACGTCTGTGTTAAAACTCCCTGCCTTCTCTCTAATCTATGTAAAACCCCCTCCCCCTATTCTCGCTTTTAAAACGCCCTGCCTTCTCTCTAATCTATGTAAAACCCCCTCCCCCTATCCCCCTATTGTGTGTGTGCGTTAAGCTTCCCTGCAAGCTATGTAATAAAACCTCCCCCTATTGTGTGTGTGCGTTAAGCTTCCCTGCAAGCTATGTAAAAAAAACCTCCCCCTATTGTGTGTGTGTGTTAAATCTGCCTGGCCTGTGTTTCTGAGTGCTGAGTGCTCTGCGTTTAAAGGTCCCGATCACGTGATCGCGGCCTGTAAACCAAGCAGAGCAGAGGGATACCGGCACCCCCTAAAGGGGCCTGTATCTCGGGGGGCACGGGGTCCCCAGACCTGAAACCTGTGCGCTTCAGCTCCGGAGACCCCCTGCACATGTACACTATCAATAAAAATGTATTTCAAATGTATTTATTGTCATTTATTTATTTATTTAGATTTATTTATTAATTGTGCTGCTGCTGCTGCAAGTCGTAAACTCACACCAAGGGCCAAACACCCCCCTCACCCCCAATAAAAAAAATTCACGCACAGCAGCCCCACAATTAATAAATAAATCTAAATAAATAAAGACATGAAGAGAAATAAATATATACTGTACAGTACTGTATATACTTTGTATATATACTGTATATACACTGTATATATATATATATACAGTATACTGTACATATATACACTGTGTATATATATATATATATATATATACAGTATATATATATATATATCATACAGCTATATTTGTATATATATATATATATATATATATATATACAGTATATATATATACAGTATATATATATACAGTATATATATATATATATATATATACATACATACATACTGTATGTGAGTGAAAAGAGAAAAAAGTAACCCGTATGGGAGCACTCAGGTATGCAATTGATATATTTGTTTATTTATTTGACACATTGCAAAAAGGGATGAATAAACAGTACATGATTTAAAAACACTTAAAAAAGAGGCATGGACCCTTAAACACTAATGAACAGCACTAGGGAATGACACACACTGTCAACCCTAAACATGAAAAGGATAGTGACTCAAAAAACACTAGGGAGAATCAAAGTGAATCACAATAGGTTACTGGGTTCAAAGGCACCTACTGTATACAACGCTAAGGATAATGCACACTACACACCAAAAGGTAGACTTGTCAAAGTATAAATGACAGTCTCAAAGCATCACACATCTGCATTAGCATACAGTGATATAACCAATGCCTACAGCACAAATCATGTGTAGGAAAGGTGGTAAGGTGGAATGAAATCCCTAGATGTGTAGAGCAATGAAGTTAATGAATAGCATACAGTATAAAACATAACATTACAATCCACACAGTACATTGCATTTACAGTACATTGTATACTGTAAATGATGCATAGCATTAAATCTATGCACCATATACAGTACTGTACATTCTGCAAATGAATGTTAACAATATAATTGCAAGCTACTCTACCAGTAAATACTGTACAAACACTTCCAAACAAGTCAACTACAGTATTTTAACCAATCAAGTAAACCAAAATCAATATATACTGTAAGTACCAACCAGAAAAGACAATTTAAAACCAAACTAACCCTTACAATACCAAGGATTACATCTACTGTATCTAATTGTAAAAAACCTTATACATTATACACAGCATTGTTTAAAGCCCCCTCCCCCCTAATGTTTCTGTTAAACAGATTACACTGAAGGGACAGAGATATAAAGGCCTAAAGCCCCTTCCCCCCCTAATGTTTGTGTTAAACAGATTACAATGAAGGGAGAGAGATATAAAGGCCTAAAGCCCCTTCCCCCCTAATGTTTGTGTTAAACAGATTACAATGAAGGGAGAGAGATATAAAGGCCTAAAGCCCCTTCCCCCCTAATGTTTGTGTTAAACAGATTACAATGAAGGGAGAGAGATATAAAGTCCTAAAGCCCCTTACCCCCTAATGTTTGTGTTAAACAGATTACAATGAAGGGAGAGAGATATAAAGGCCTAAAGCCTTACCTGCATTGGTAAACCCTCCCTGCATTGGTAAACCCTCCCTGCATTGATGTCGTGCAGTGTACAGTATGTAAATGTGGGGAGGGGGGGGGCCCAATGTGCATAATGTACTGTGAGGTCTAACCACCCTCACCCCCTACCCACATACTGTACCCTTACCCCCCCCCCCCATCCTGGCCATGGCCCCTCACGCACAGCAGCTCCACAATTAATAAATAAATCTAAATAAATACATGAAGAGAAATAAATATATACTTTATATATAAATGTGAGTTTATAAATAAAATAAAGAATATTATTTCTAGGGGCCCTAGAATTCCCACGCCAATTTCGCGCTCATTGCTCTTTTTTTGCTCTTTTTTTACAATGTTGCTGGTCTTGCGGCTTTGCAGTCTGCAAGCAAAAAGCGCAAAGTGTACAGTATGAAGTCTGGGTGAGCGCTTTCCACATTTGATGCCTACGGCACCTTCCCATTTCTACACACTTCAATACCTGCACAGTTGGTAGCGCTTTCCATCCCAGCTACCATTCTGGATATTCACCTCTCACAGGCCATTCTTGCCCGAGTCTGTCCTATCAGACAGGGGCATTAACCTGTATCCACACCACCTGGACAATTTCTCTCTGTCAGAGACTTGTGCTATTTATTTTATATATTTTTGTGTAATTATTCATGCAAATTTATGCTCATTTCATACTGTATGTGGTTTTCAACATAAAGTGGCTGCTGGGCCTGATCCTAACTCATACAGTATAGCGCTTCCCTGTTTGTTTGTTTATTGCAAGCAAAAAGCAGTTTGTAGTACTGAGTGTGAGATAAATTACTGTATTTATCAGTGTTGATCAAAGAGAGTTGATCAGAAGGATTCCCCTTATATACAGTACGTAGAATTAATAAAATTGTATTATTTTCCGATATCCGCAGTGATTCTGGTCAACCTGACAGATTTTTAGTAATACAGTATACTGTACTGCAAGACCATGTGTTGTCTACCTTTTACTACAGTATACTGTACTGTATGAATGACAATAGAGTGCTGTATACTTTATAAGGGGAATCCTTCTGATCAACTCTCTTTGATCAATACTGATAAATACAGTATCATATTTATACCCCTTTAGCACCTGTCGTTCCATCCTATGCACCCATTTACTGTGCAATGGTGATTGCGGTCGTATTCACGTACTTTATGTGAGATAAATTAACCAGTTCTTTTATTGCTGAAGTCGCCACAAAATACTTTTATTTACAAATACAGTACAATACAATGGTGAAACTTTTCAAGTTAACAGCAATTCAAAACATCAACACACAATAATACATACTTTACAGTACTGTACAGTATACTGTACTAGTATATTTGGGCCTTGTCTTTGGGGGTTTATTCATGCAATTATTAGGGTGACCTGGCGTTGGAAATACTGACACAGTACAATCCTAAAGCTACACCACCCACCCCCTCCCTTAGAGTTTTTAATCCCTCCCTGGCCAAGCATCAATCGTCTGGCTAATCCAATCCAAGCCATTGTTTTGTTAATCTGGCCCTCGGCTGTTCAGAACAGCCACTGCTTCTAAATTACTGAAAATATACAGGATAAATATACAGTGATGTTAAATAATCCTTTCTGTGGGTCTGAGAGGGTTGAAAGTCACCAGGTCCTCATACAGTAGAGTACATTCTCGAATACCTTTAGAATAAAAATACAGTATATATAAATATACAGTATAAATATTGCACAGTATACTGTAATGTTAAATAACCCATCCTGTTCTTTTTCCCTTCATACTGTAACAGTATCCTCATTGTGTCTGCGGTACAGTAGTTCATTGAGAGAGGAGAGGTTTTGTGTACATCATTACTGCTGTTTATATACTGTACATTTGACTGCACAAGCAGATTTGACGAACACAAGGCCCCCCCTCCCCCCTGGTGCACCCTTTTTCCTGGAACGACAAGAAAACAAAAACTTTGTTCAGTTACTGTACTGTACTGTATGTGCGTACTGTATTATGGTAGAACTACTGTACAGTAGGTGGCTGGTGCAGCTTTCTCTGGAAAGAAAAAAATGGAGCAGTTAGTAGGCAGTTACTGTAGTATGTCAAACTAGTCTACTGTACTGTATACTGGAACTACTGTATACTCTGACTATTGGGAAAGCTAAAATCTGTGCCATACTTACCTGTATCATACTGTACCTACTGTACAATACTACAGCACTGTACTACTTTCCTGATGCTTGTCCATTGCGCGCGATGACAATGGGCAACACAGTGGCAATATGGTCTATATATTTATTGCATCGTTCCTCGGTGAGTACATCGTTCCAAAAACTCATTATGGCTTTATACAACTCGTCCTTCTTGGAGGGTTTCGCCACTTTACGGATGTGGTCCTTCAGCTGATGCCAGACCATTTCGATCGGATTGAAGTCTGGCGATCTGTGATTGGAAAGAAAGGACAATTAGTTTAAGAGATACAGTACACAGTACAAACAGTGGGGAACATAAATGGGACACGGTCTACTGCACTTACTCCGCTGGCGTCTTCACCCAGTTGATGCCGCGCTCAAGGATATGCGCCGTCGACGCGGTGTGCTTGGGATCATTGTCCTGGTAAAAGCGATGACCATTGGGAAAGTCTTGTGTGATGTATCGCACTATCACGGGCACAATGTTGTCTTGGAAGAAATCTTTATTCATGATTCCTATAGCAAGAAAAGAAAAGTGCTCAATAGTACAGTACAGTGCATACGGTAAGGCAACACTAGTCAAGTACAGTGCATTAGGCGGCATTATATTTGAGAAATTGTACCTTCAAAGACGACAATGCATCCCGGTCCACGCCTAGAGATGGCACCCCACACATGCAGCTTCACAGGGTGTTTTGGCCGCGGCTTCAAAGTTATGCGGCCTTTTTTGTGGAACGCAAATCTTGCAAATCTCTCCAGCGACACAGTAGACTCATCAGTGAAGATGCAATCCTGGAAAGTCTCACCGCTGTCGATCCATGCCTGGGCCTGGAGCACTCTTTTGATTTTGTTTGCGTCCCGTATCATGGGGTACGCTCTGTAATGACAATGAATAAAAAATGTTAGCGTCACAGCGCAGTACAGTTTGCAAAACAACACTTTTACTTTACAGTACAGTACCTCCTGTACTGTCCACTACTAACCTCACACGTCCATATTTCCATCCAATTCTGCGTCTCATCTTCTTTATGCTGCTCTCGGATATAGTCAGATTGTGGTTTTCCTGAAGAGTGTTTTTAACCCTTAATGCGCTCCTCTCATCATTCTCCTCACTTATTCTGTCCACCAGAAGAGTAGTCTCCCTACAATGCAAAGAAATTATATTGTGTTATTAATATGCAGCAATATAAAATGTATACTGTATACTGTACATGTAATGTTGTAATATACAGTAAATATAAATATACAAAAAATGTATACTGCTGTACTATAAATATAAATAGACAAAATATACAGTATACAGTACTGTTGTAATATAAATATACTATATAAATATACTGTTATTATATCATAATAAATACACATCATACTGTATACTGTATATTCCGTTGTCAGATGAATTGCAATATACCAAAAGTGTATACTGCTGCACAAAAAATATAAATTGACCACACATACAGTACACTACAGTATATACTGTTGTAATATAATAAATATACTATATAAATACGGTATACTGTTGTTATATCATAATAAATACACATCATATACTGTATATTCGTTGTCAGATGAATTGCAATATACCAAAAGTGTATACTGCTGCACAAAAAATATAAATTGACCACACATACAGTACACTACAGTATATACTGTTGTAATATAATAAATATACTATATAAATACGGTATACTGTAGATGTACACTACAGTTTTCTATATTTTTTTGGTTAAGTTTTATAAATACAGTATACTTACGCATTTGTTATCTTTGGTGCCTTTTTGCGGTCTCTGTTTTTTCCTTGTGCATGATAGCACACGGTGCTTGATGGCACAACGAGGCCAGAAGCAGTTAACCAGCGCTGGATATCTGCAATTCGTTTTCCGCTCGTGTACATCTCCTTCATTCTCATGCTGAGATCCTTTGAAATCTTCTTAACAGGCATTGCTGCGAGTACTGTAGAAAGAAATACAAACACAAGAATGTGTATTGGATGTTTAGTCGATGTGTATTCAATGTGCAGTGAATCCACAAAATGGATGGTATATTTATATGTTAATGACTCACATAACAGACCACCCACTTTCAACACCTGTACCTGGCCGCCATGCATAAAAGGTTGTACACGTTGCATAGCCCACCACTTGCTGATCTTTATCTGAGCCATTGTCCAGATACTGCATTGTGCCTCCCGCTTACATGGAGCAGCCCCGGTTCTATGGACGAAAGAATCATCTCACCTCTGCTGTGCCTGCCACACTGAAAAAGAGAAAGGCAGTTACCGTTTCCAAGCCAAAGGCAAAGCGACAGGCTAAGGCCAACAAAGAAAACCTACTGCTGACCCCAAAGGCTAAGGCTTTTAAAACACGTCAGCCTTATTATGTGAAGAAGAAATACGGTACTGTGCTCGGTACGCAAGACGCATGGCAGCCAACTCACCGAATCCGCAGACCACTTCCCATAAGCTTCGACGACTCTGCTGTAGCTGTCCCGGAAATCTTCAGCCCGGCTTCTCCACCCCCATCTTCTCCGGTTCCATCTGAAGATGCTGCTGCCTCTGAAATCAACGGGTCACTGTCTCCTTTGCTCTTGGACGACTCTGCTTCTCTCCCGGAAATCCAGCGGTCACCTTCTCCATCCCTCTTCCACCACGCTGCAGCTTCTCCTGTACCGGGCATCCCCAGGTCACCTCTTCCACTCTCCATCGATGCCGCTTCTCTCCAGGGAACCCCCATCTCATCCTCCGTTGCACCCATCCCCCCAGATCTCCAGATGCCATGCACAAGCAGCTCGTTGGACCGGATCCTGAATGGGCTAAGTGTGGATCTCCCCGGGAATTCTAGTGTGCTGGCAAAGCTAGATCTGCTTCTGGAGTCGGTGCTACATATGGAGCAAGGGATGCTACAAATGGAGCAGCGGCTGGATCAACGGATGCACAAGATAGAGGCAGACATAGCGGGCATACATTATTTGCTCGGTGTTAATGCCCCTGTTTCCCCGACGCTGGAGCAGGGGGGTGACATGGATGTGATGCATGGTACCTTCGACCCCCTTCCATCACCAAGCACACCCCCTCCACCAGAAGATACAGTGTACTATGCTATTGAGGAGGACATGACAACCCCGTCAAGACCACGCCAGGAGACAACCCGGCGACCACTACCGGAGGAAAGCTTCCTCCCAGACACCCTACCATTGCCCATCGCCTCAAGTTCACCCGCTCCCAAAAGACTTCCTACACCCGCTCGCATACAAACAGTGCCCGACATCTCCCTGTGCGATCTGCCACCGGCACTGAGGGAGAAGTATAGGGTGAGGAGTGCTGGTATACCACACAAGTATGCCTTGATCATATTTAAACACCATGTTCCCTACACATTGTACTGCGAGTGGGTGTTCAAAGTGAACTATGATGGGAATCGCCAAAAAAATGCCCTTCCTGCCAATTTAAGGAAAAAGATTGTGGAAGAAATGCAGCGCTATTACCCTGTTACAGATCCTGTAATGAGAGGCGTTAGAGACTGCATTAATGGCGTTTTGCGCCATGCAAGGCATCGGCCATGGCTGGAAAATGGGGAGGACTTTCAGTGAGACCATACTGTAATATTGTGCTGTACTGTACAGTACATGTTTTACCCTATAGTACCTGCTGTACTTAAACAAAGGATACTGAATGTTGTTGTGTGTTGCACGGTTTTTGTACTGTATTTGTAAATAAAAGTTTTTGGTGGCGACTTCAGCAATAAAAGAACTGGTTAATTTATCTCACACTCAGTACTACTGTACAAACTGCTTTTTGCTGCCAGACTGCAAACCCGCAAGACCAGCAACATTGTAACAAAAGAGCAATGAGCGCGCAATTGGCGTGGGAACTTCTGTTCTAAGGCCCCTATAAATAATATTCTTTATTTTACTTATAAACTCACATTTATAAACCCCGTCACCCACCCCCGCTAAACACAATAAAAAATAATCACACACAGCATCCCCGCAATAAATAAATAAATAAATACAAATAAATACATTTGAAATACATTTTTATTTATAGTGTAGATGTGCAGGGGGTCTCTGGAGCTGAACCGCACTGGTTTCAGGTCGGGGGACCCCGTGCCCCCCGAGATACAGGCCCCTTTAGGGGGTGCCGGTATCCCTCTGCGTTGAAAGCCCCGATCACGTGACCGCGGCCTGTAAACCAAGCAGAGCAGAGGGACACCGGCACTCCCTAAAGGGGCCTGTATCTCGGGGGGCACGGGGTCCCCAGACCTGAAACCTGTGCGCTTCAGCTCCGGAGACCCCCTGCACATGTACACTGTGAATAAAACACACACATCATTAAAGAATCATTCTTTAGCTTAGCGGCTATGCGCTATGGTAAAGAAGCAGCATTTCTGTCTTTTTAATAATATTGTACAGTGAGCAGGGGGTTCCCTGAGACAGAAATCTAATCTCAGGTGACCCCCTGCTCCTGCACAATATTATTAAAAGTTCAGAAACGAGGCTTCATTAGCATAGCGTATAGCCGCTAAGGTAATGAAGGGGTTAAGGCATAATAACCAATAAATACATTCAATACACTACCCACTACCCATGGCAACCTCCGCTGCTGTACAGTAAAACAGAGAAAAAAAATAACACTTTCAAAGTAATGTCCCCTAACCCCTTAATCACCATGGCGGTTATTAACCGCTACAGTCATGAAGGGGTTAACCCGCCCTCACCCACCACTCGGGACGCCTACTGTACATACCCTCCCACTCTAACCCCCCACCCCGTGAGGCCTAACCACCCTCAACCCTCACCCACTAACTACCCACAAGGGAGGCCTACCCACATACCGTTGGGGAAACACCCCACCCCCACCCCAGTACCCACAATAAAAACAGTACAATCACCCACAATAAACAGCATTCTATTTATTAAATACATTACCCACCCCCTGTGCCCCCCCCCATAAATACAAGATTTATTCTTTTACATTCAGGGTCCATAACGCAGCCCCACGCTAGTCCCCGGTGGGCTGGCAGGGCACCTGGACAGACCTACAGTTTACCAGCAGCATTCCACAGGTTCTGGAGGCCTGCTGGTGGATCCTGCCAGCACCATGGCGCCCAGGTGGTCTCCTTGGGTCACCGTGAGCCACAATTGGGTCCCCACGGTAGGCCCAAGGATGTCTGGGAGCCCCGGGTCAAACCCACAGGTGTCTGCGGGGCCTCGGGTGGTTCCCATGGGGGTCTGGGGAACTCACGGGTGCTCACTACGGGTCCGCGGTGCCCCCACAGAAGTGGGACCACACATCATCATCCCCGCACCTACGGGTCGGAGGTGCCCCCACAGAAGTGGGACCACACATCGTCATGCCCGCAGACTACGGGTCCGCGGTGCCCCCACAGAAGTGGGACCACACATCATCATCCCCGCATGTGTCACCCGTGGAACCACCAGCATGCTACCCTTTAGGATACCCGAGGATTCCCCGCGGGTGGTCTCCAGAGGTCCCACGCAAAACCACGGAAGTAACCCTGAATGTAAAAAAAATAAACCTGGCCTATACATTCAATACATACACCCTCCCCCCCAACACCTACAGTACAATAATGTGCAAAATAACTATTATCCAGATATGGATAATAGATTAATTGCCCATTATTAAAAACATTAACTAGCATATACAAATAAATAAAGTACTACTGACCTCATCAATACGAAGTGTCCGATGCCAGCGCCTTCCTTCTCTTGCCCACACAAAACATAGCCAAAACCAAGGCAATACATTGCAAGTACAGTACATTCAGATATCAATTAACCCCTTAAACACCTTATCAGATAATAACCGCAAAGGTGATTAAGGGGTTAAGCCACACAGGCCCGATACCCACCCTCACCCATGAATTTGTACTGTGGCTTCATCATGCAACTATATATATATACTGTATATATATATACACAGAGAGACAGAGAGAAAGAGAGAGAGAGAGAGAGAGATATATACTGTATACAGTATATATATATACTGTATATATATAAATACACACACGTTATATACACACCCATGATAAACCAATATACAGTACAAATAAATGTAGAAGGGTTATCAAAAGCATACTGTCCTACAACCAAACTCTTCTCCATACATACACACTAAATTAAAATAAATTTCCTTTAATATTCATAACTGATTTCTCAATCTACTGTAAATCATAACTAAACCTCTGAAAAGCCATTTAAACAACTTACATTCCAATATAAATAATGCCTAAATATCTACTGTATGCACCATATACATTCTGCAAATTACTGTAATCAACCAAGTAAACAAAACTCAATTAGCAATCATTATTTACATCCCTAAACAATTCAGACTAGATCCCGAACAATAAAATCATTAACAAATTCACGCCTAGAGCAGAACAATTAAGCCTTTGAAAAAATATATGTACCGACAAAAATACAACCTTTCCAAACCAAGCCTACCTACAGTATCCCTGACCTTCCTCAAACACACAATACAATACCAAGGAATACATCTACTGTACAGTATCTAATTTTAAAATACGTTAAACTCACAAAATAATTAAAAACACATCTAATCCAGCTTTTAAAACATCATCATTTCTTACCCTGAATGTATACTGTACAGTATATCTCTCTAGACATATATATTGTACATACATACATACAGTGGCAAGAAATGATATACCACAAAAAAAAAAAAATACACAGGTTAAAAAACCTTTTGAAAAAATTAACAAGTTAAATAAAATACATTTCTTTACTGTAGTTCACTTACCATTACTTGCCCCCACCGACTCCCGTTGCCCAGCTTACTCACGAACCAATCCACGATCAGGAACCCATAAAATAATAAACCATTCAAAATAATAAACATTAAACTAAAAATCCAAACCAATCCACGGGTCTTCTACTTGTAATACATCTTCATCTGTATTCTTCTTTCTTCTAAGTAGAAGACCCGTGGATTGGTTTGGATTTTTAGTTTAATGTTTATTATTTTGAATGGTTTATTATTTTAGGGGTTCCTGATCGTGGATTGGTTCGTGAGTAAGCTGGGCAACGGGAGTCGGTGGGGGCAAGTAATGGTAAGTGAACTACAGTAAAGAAATGTATTTTATTTAACTTGTTAATTTTTTCAAAAGGTTTTTTAACCTGTGTATTTTTTTTTTTTGTGGTATATCATTTCTTGCCACTGTATGTATGTATGTACAATATATATGTCTAGAGAGATATACTGTACAGTATACATTCAGGGTAAGAAATGATGATGTTTTAAAAGCTGGATTAGATGTGTTTTTAATTATTTTGTGAGTTTAACGTATTTTAAAATTAGATACTGTACAGTAGATGTATTCCTTGGTATTGTATTGTGTGTTTGAGGAAGGTCAGGGATACTGTAGGTAGGCTTGGTTTGGAAAGGTTGTATTTTTGTCGGTACATATATTTTTTCAAAGGCTTAATTGTTCTGCTCTAGGCGTGAATTTGTTAATGATTTTATTGTTCGGGATCTAGTCTGAATTGTTTAGGGATGTAAATAATGATTGCTAATTGAGTTTTGTTTACTTGGTTGATTACAGTAATTTGCAGAATGTATATGGTGCATACAGTAGATATTTAGGCATTATTTATATTGGAATGTAAGTTGTTTAAATGGCTTTTCAGAGGTTTAGTGATGATTTACAGTAGATTGAGAAATCAGTTATGAATATTAAAGGAAATTTATTTTAATTTAGTGTGTATGTATGGAGAAGAGTTTGGTTGTAGGACAGTATGCTTTTGATAACCCTTCTACATTTATTTGTACTGTATATTGGTTTATCATGGGTGTGTATATAACGTGTGTGTATTTATATATATATATACAGTATATATATATACTGTATACAGTATATATCTCTCTCTCTCTCTCTCTCTCTCTTTCTCTCTGTCTCTCTGTGTATATATATATACAGTATATATATATAGTTGCATGATGAAGCCACAGTACAAATTCATGGGTGAGGGTGGGTATCGGGCCTGTGTGGCTTAACCCCTTAATCACCTTTGCGGTTATTATCTGATACGGTGTTTAAGGGGTTAATTGATATCTGAATGTACTGTACTTGCAATGTATTGCCTTGGTTTTGGCTATGTTTTGTGTGGGCAAGAGAAGGAAGGCGCTGGCATCGGACACTTCGTATTGATGAGGTCAGTAGTACTTTATTTATTTGTATATGCTAGTTAATGTTTTTAATAATGGGCAATTAATCTATTATCCATATCTGGATAATAGTTATTTTGCACATTATTGTACTGTAGGTGTTGGGGGGGAGGGTGTATGTATTGAATGTATAGGCCAGGTTTATTTTTTTTACATTCAGGGTTACTTCCGTGGTTTTGCGTGGGACCTCTGGAGACCACCCGCGGGGAATCCTCGGGTATCCTAAAGGGTAGCATGCTGGTGGTTCCACGGGTGACACATGCGGGGATGATGATGTGTGGTCCCACTTCTGTGGGGGCACCGCGGACCCGTAGTCTGCGGGCATGACGATGTGTGGTCCCACTTCTGTGGGGGCACCTCCGACCCGTAGGTGCGGGGATGATGATGTGTGGTCCCACTTCTGTGGGGGCACCGCGGACCCGTAGTGAGCACCCGTGAGTTCCCCAGACCCCCATGGGAACCACCCGAGGCCCCGCAGACACCTGTGGGTTTGACCCGGGGCTCCCAGACATCCTTGGGCCTACCGTGGGGACCCAATTGTGGCTCACGGTGACCCAAGGAGACCACCTGGGCGCCATGGTGCTGGCAGGATCCACCAGCAGGCCTCCAGAACCTGTGGAATGCTGCTGGTAAACTGTAGGTCTGTCCAGGTGCCCTGCCAGCCCACCGGGGACTAGCGTGGGGCTGCGTTATGGACCCTGAATGTAAAAGAATAAATCTTGTATTTATGGGGGGGGGCACAGGGGGTGGGTAATGTATTTAATAAATAGAATGCTGTTTATTGTGGGTGATTGTACTGTTTTTATTGTGGGTACTGGGGTGGGGGTGGGGTGTTTCCCCAACGGTATGTGGGTAGGCCTCCCTTGTGGGTAGTTAGTGGGTGAGGGTTGAGGGTGGTTAGGCCTCACGGGGTGGGGGGTTAGAGTGGGAGGGTATGTACAGTAGGCGTCCCGAGTGGTGGGTGAGGGCGGGTTAACCCCTTCATGACTGTAGCGGTTAATAACCGCCATGGTGATTAAGGGGTTAGGGGACATTACTTTGAAAGTGTTATTTTTTTTCTCTGTTTTACTGTACAGCAGCGGAGGTTGCCATGGGTAGTGGGTAGTGTATTGAATGTATTTATTGGTTATTATGCCTTAACCCCTTCATTACCTTAGCGGCTATACGCTATGCTAATGAAGCCTCGTTTCTGAACTTTTAATAATATTGTGCAGGAGCAGGGGGTCACCTGAGATTAGATTTCTGTCTCAGGGAACCCCCTGCTCACTGTACAATATTATTAAAAAGACAGAAATGCTGCTTCTTTACCATTTTTTTGTGGTATATCATTTCTTGCCACTGTATGTATGTATGTTCAATATATATGTCTAGAGAGATATACTGTACAGTATACATTCAGGGTAAGAAATGATGATGTTTTAAAAGCTGGATTAGATGTGTTTTTAATTATTTTGTGAGTTTAAAGTATTTTAAAATTAGATACTGTAGATGTATTCCTTGGTATTGTATTGTGTGTTTGAGGAAGGTCAGGGATACTGTAGGTAGGCTTGGTTTGGAAAGGTTGTATTTTTGTCGGTACTTATATTTTTTCAAAGGCTTAATTGTTCTGCTCTAGGCGTGAATCTGTTAATGGTTTCATTGTTCATGATTGAGTGTGAAATGTTTAGAGATCTAAATAATGATTGCTAATTGATTTTTGTTTACGTTGATTAATTTGCAGAATGTATACAGTATGGTGCATAGATTTTATGCATTTTGGAATGTGACTTTTTTCATTGGTTTGTGATCATATACAGTACAGTAGATTGTGAGATCAGTTAGGATTTTTAAAGGAAATTGATTTTAATGTAGTGTCTGTATGGAGACGTGTTTGGTTGTAGGGCAGTATGCTTTTGATAACCCTTCTACATTTATTTGTACTGTATATTGGTTTATCATGGGTGTGTATATAACGTGTGTGTATATATATATATATATATATATATATATATATATATATATATATATATATATATATATATATATATACTGTATATATATCTCTCTCTCTCTCTTTCTCTCTGTATATATATATACAGAGAGACAGTGTATATATATATATAGTTGCATGATGAAGCCACAGTACAAATTCATGGGTGAAGGGTGGGTATCGTGCCTGTGTGGCTTAACCCCTTAATTACCTTTGCGGTTATTATCCGATAAGGTGTTTAAGGGGTTAATTGATATCTGAATGTAATTGCAATGTATTGGCTTGGTTTTGGCTATGTTTTGTGTGGGCAAGAGAAGGAAGGCGCTGGCGTCGGACACTTCGTATTGATGAGGTCAGTAGTACTTTATTTATTTGTATATGCTAGTTAATGTTTTTAATAATGGGCAATTAATCTATTATCCATATCTGGATAATAGTTATTTTGCACATTATTGTACTGTAGGTGTTGGGGGGGAGGGTGTATGTATTGAATGTATAGGCCAGGTTTATTTTTTTTACATTCAGGGTTACTTCCGTGGTTTTGCGTGGGACCTCTGGAGACCACCCGCGGGGAATCCTCGGGTATCCTAAAGGGTAGCAGGCTGGTGGTTCCACGGGTGACACATGCGGGGATGATGATGTGTGGTCCCACTTCTGTGGGGGCACCGCGGACCCGTAGTCTGCGGGCATGACGATGTGTGGTCCCACTTCTGTGGGGGCACCTCCGACCCGTAGGTGCGGGGATGATGATGTGTGGTCCCACTTCTGTGGGGGCACCGCGGACCCGTAGTGAGCACCCGTGAGTTCCCCAGACCCCCATGGGAACCACCCGAGGCCCCGCAGACACCTGTGGGTTTGACCCGGGGCTCCCAGACATCCTTGGGCCTACCGTGGGGACCCAATTGTGGCTCACGGTGACCCAAGGAGACCACCTGGGCGCCATGGTGCTGGCAGGATCCACCAGCAGGCCTCCAGAACCTGTGGAATGCTGCTGGTAAACTGTAGGTCTGTCCAGGTGCCCTGCCAGCCCACCGGGGACTAGCGTGGGGCTGCGTTATGGACCCTGAATGTAAAAGAATAAATCTTGTATTTATGGGGGGGGGGGGCACAGGGGGTGGGTAATGTATTTAATAAATAGAATGCTGTTTATTGTGGGTGATTGTACTGTTTTTATTGTGGGTACTGGGGTGGGGGTGGGGTGTTTCCCCAACGGTATGTGGGTAGGCCTCCCTTGTGGGTACTGACTGGGTGGTTAGGCCTCACGGGTGGGGGGGGTTAGTGTGGGAGGGTATGTAGGCATCCCGAGTGGTGGGTGGGTGAGGGTGGGTTAACCCCTTCATGACTGTAGCGGTTAATAACCGCTATGGTGATTAAGGGGTTAGGGGACATTACTTTGTATGTTTTAATTTTTGTGTCTGTTTTGCAGAAGCGGAGGGGCCATGGCCAGGATGGGGGGGGGGGGTTAACGGTATGTGGGTAGGGGGTGAGAGTGGTTAGCAATGCAGGGAGGGAGATTTACTGGTAACAGAAACATCTCTCTCCCTTCAATGTAATCTGTTTAACACAAACATTAGGGGGGGAAGGGGCTTTAGGCCTTTATATCTCTGTCCCTTCAGTGTAATCTGCTTAACAGAAACATTAGGGGGGAGGGGGCTTTAAACAATGCTGTGTATAATGTATAAGGTTTTTTACAATTAGATAGATGTAATCCTTGGTATTGTAAGGGTTAGTTTGGTTTTAAATTGTCTTTTCTGGTTGGTACTTACAGTATACAGTATATTGATTTTGGTTTACTTGATTGGTTAAAATACTGTAGTTGACTTGTTTGGAAGTGTTTGTACAGTATTTACTGGTAGAGTAGCTTGCAATTATATTGTTAACATTCATTTGCAGAATGTACAGTACTGTATATGGTGCATAGATTTAATGCTATGCATCATTTACAGTATACAATGTAAATGCAATGTACTGTGTGGATTGTAATGTTATGTTTTATATTGTAAAATAAGTTACTGTAGGATTATTAAATGGATTATTATTATTGTCTGTATAGAGAAGCGTTATCTGTAGGACAGTATGATTTTGATAACCATTCTACATGTATTTGTACTATTGGTTCATCATGTGTGTATATATACTGTATACTGTATATATATATATATATATATATATATATATATATATATATATATATATATACATCTACACTATCAATAAAAATGTATTTCAAATGTATTTATTGGCATTTATTTATTTATTTATTTATTTATTTAGATTTATTTATTAATTGTGGGGCTGCTGTGCGTGAATTTTTTTTATTGGGGGTGAGGGGGGTGTTTGGCCCTTGGTGTGAGTTTACGACTTGCAGCAGCAGCAGCACAATTAATAAATAAATCTAAATAAATAAATAAATGACAATAAATACATTTGAAATACATTTTTATTGATAGTGTACATGTGCAGGGGGTCTCCGGAGCTGAAGCGCACAGGTTTCAGGTCTGGGGACCCCGTGCCCCCCGAGATACAGGCCCCTTTAGGGGGTGCCGGTATCCCTCTGCTCTGCTTGGTTTACAGGCCGCGATCACGTGATCGGGACCTTTAAACGCAGAGCACTCAGCACTCAGAAACACAGGCCAGGCAGATTTAACACACACACACAATAGGGGGAGGTTTTTTTACATAGCTTGCAGGGAAGCTTAACGCACACACACAATAGGGGGATAGGGGGAGGGGGTTTTACATAGATTAGAGAGAAGGCAGGGCGTTTTAAAAGCGAGAATAGGGGGAGGGGGTTTTACATAGATTAGAGAGAAGGCAGGGAGTTTTAACACAGACGTGAAAAATATGTATTGAATGTATTAATTGTTTATTATGCCTTAACCCCTTCATTGCCTTAGCGGCTATCCGCTATGGTAATGACGCAGCATTTTCCGTATTTTTAATAATATTGATCAGGAGCAGGGGGGGGGGGGTTCCCTGAGCATTAATTTCTGGCTCAGGGAACCCCCTGCTCACTTTACAATATTATTAAAATAATGCTTCTTTACCATAGCGCATAGACGCTAAGGTAAAGAACGAGTGTTTATTTATACTGTATATTGTATGTGTTTTATTGATAGTGTACATGTGCAGAGGGTCTCCAGAGCAGAAGCGCACAGGTTTCAGGTCTGGGGACCCCGTGCCCCCCGAGATACAGGCCCCTTTAGGGGGTGCCGGTATCCCTCTGCGTTTAAAGGTCCCGATCACGTGACCGCGGCCTGTAAACCAAGCAGAGCAGAGGGATACCGGCACCCCCTAAAGGGGCCTGTATCTCGGGGGGCACGGGGTCCCCAGACCTAAAACCAACGCGGTTCAGCTCCGGAGACCCTCTGCACATCTACACTATCAATAAAAATGTATTTCAAATGTATTTATTGTCATTTATTTATTTATTTTTTGGCGGCTGCTGTGTGTATTTTATTGTTGTGGGTTGCGGGAGGGTGGGTGAATGGGGTATTCGCCCCAACGATGGTTGGGGAGGGCTTGCGGGGGGGGTGGGGTAGCGGGAGGGCTTAACCCCTTCATGACCGTAGCGGTATTAACTGCTACGGTCGTGAAGGGGTTAAGTGCACCCGCAACCCCCCCCCCCCCTCCCGCAAGTCCTAAACTCACTCCAAGGGCCAAATACCCCCCTCACCCATCCCCACTACACACAATAAAGCGGGCACGGTGGGTTAACCCCTTCATTGCCTTAGCGGCTATCCGCTATGGTAATGACGCAGCATTTTCCGTATTTTTAATAATATTGATCAGGAGCGGGGGGGGGGGGGGGTTCCCTGAGCATTAATTTCTGGCTCAGGGAACCCCCTGCTCACTTTACAATATTATTAAAATAATGCTTCTTTACCATAGCGCATAGACGCTAAGGTAAAGAACGAGTGTTTATTTATACTGTATATTGTATGTGTTTTATTGATAGTGTACATGTGCAGAGGGTCTCCAGAGCAGAAGCGCACAGGTTTCAGGTCTGGGGACCCCGTGCCCCCCGAGATACAGGCCCCTTTAGGGGGTGCCGGTATCCCTCTGCTCTGCTTGGTTTACAGGCCGCGGTCACGTGATCGGGACCTTTAAACGCAGAGGGATACCGGCACCCCCTAAAGGGGCCTGTATCTCGGGGGGCACGGGGTCCCCAGACCTAAAACCAACGCGGTTCAGCTCCGGAGACCCCCTGCACATCTACACTATCAATAAAAATGTATTTCAAATAATTTTTAATGTGCGGATGTTTGCGCAGAGAGAGAGCAGCGGATCTCTCTCTGCTGCAAACACATCTCGCCCCCGCCGCCCATACAGTAGTATCATTTATGTATGTGCATATACAGTACAGTACAGTACTGTACAGTACTGTATGTTAGGGCTTACAGGGGTTGTTGTTATACAGTATATACAGTATATAGTATACAGTATATACTGCATTACAATTCATTATAGGGGACGGCTTCACAGAGAATAGCTCGCAAGCGCCACCATGTGTATTTTGACAGCATTGCAGTATTGTAACCAGCCGGAATAAAAAGCTTAAATTCCGGCCGGAAAATAACGCAATGCACTCTGGCAGAAAACTATCAGAAACCTGAATACACCCGAGTATACCCGAATTCGCGGGACTAGCCGTGCTCGAATAAAGTGTGTCGCCAGTGTACATGACCCTTATTCAAGAGAATATATACATGTAAGTATTTCACTGTGTATTTTTGTTACATTGGATGTAGCAGTGGGCTTTTCTCTGTCTTTTGTTATATACTTTTGGCCACACTCTGTAGCACTCCTTTTGACACTAATATTTAAATATATGCATGATGTGGTGGGCTTTGGGGTTCTTAGCTTGCTGAGACTGTGTTTATTAACTACATGTGCCTGCGGAATAATTTATATATACACACACACATCACGGTGGTAGGAGAGAGGGTTGGTGTTCCCCAGAATGTCAAATATAATTCTGGGGTTCCTCAACCAAAAAAACGTTGAAAACCACTGGTTTAGACCATTTAAGTGCCTTTTCTACATCCTCTATTTGCAACTGATTAAGTTCTTTACTTGCTTGATTTAACATCTCATATACTTTCCCCGATGGATTTTACATGCTTATTTTCTAATATTACAATTTTATCTGTTAGCCTTTTTTGATTCTCCAATTTCCTTCTCTTTCTATATGACTCTATTGAGATAATATGTCCTCTGATCGTGGCCTTATGTGCCTCCTATAAGATTACTGGAGACTCCACTGACCCGCTGTTTATTTGAAAATAGTTTTTTAGTGACTCACCTATTTGCATGCTAATCTCCAGGTGATTCAGCAGTGAGTCATCCATTCTCCAATAATATGATTGTAGTCTGGCAAAATGGGGGTCAAACATTATTGCAACCGGAGCAAGACCCGACCATGTAATAGATCCTATATCAGAATGAACCAATACTTACAAAATGTTACGGGTCACAAATATATAATCAATTCTTGAGTATGAATCATGTGGGGGTGAATAAAAAGAGTAATTCCTTTGATTTTTATGTAGGTGGCCCAGGCATCTATTAAACCAAATTCTTTAGTTAGTGCACTAAATTTCTAAGCTATGTTATGTGTAATTCCGGAGTGTGGCTGTTATGGATGTGTAGTTTTATCTACATCTGGATCCTGTACCATATTGAAATCTCCTCCTATAATCATAGACTGTTCATGACAGTTTCCTACCAATTCCAATGTTGTCTTTAAAAATTCAATTTGTGGCTCATTGGGTGCGTATATATTCACTGGCGTGATATATAATCCTGAGAGGCGGCCATGAACTACAAGGAATCTCCCTCCTCAATCCCTTTTAATCTCTAGAGTCTGGAACGGTATATCGCGTTTTGTTAGGATTGCTACCCCTCTCTTTTTACTGGAGAATGATGAATAAAACGCTGTGGGATATGTTCCCGTGAAGGTGTTTGGAGGTTCCTGTGTGTCAAAATGTGTCTCTTGCAGAAAGACTATGTCTGCTTTCAGTTTCCTGAATTCTCTTAGGGCCAATCTATGTTTACTATGCGTTTAAGCCCTGGACATTCAGGGACACTATCTTTATTGGAACCTGGTTAGCCATATGGGTTTTCCTGTGTCTCTCGTCTTTGTTTAATTTCAGGTCCCTTTTGTCTAAGTACCTCTAACTTGATTAGATTACTCTGTGTTGGGTCCATGGAAGCTCAGTAAATGTTGTATCTTTCAGTTCTTGATGGCTGTGGACAAAAAGGGGGTGTAAGGGGGGAACTCTCCTATGGATGTAGAAAAACAAAAACAATGGATGGTGAAACACAAAAACAAAAATAGGGTCATGGGATAAGATTAGTGTAACCTGCTACTCATCCCTGCCTTGCGGCAAGTCCCTATTTGGAATGGCCTGACAGGACATGGCCCTAATGGTGGCGCCCGAACCTCGAGCATCATTGTCGCCCTCTTCCACCAGGTGTCCCGTCACTATCTCAATTCTACATTTCTATAATCTATTTTATTTTAAATATTAAGTTTTAAACAGTTAACCAACTTTTCAAAATGTAAAAGCTTATCAAACATATAAACACCTCTCCCTGGGTCTTTTCTCCCATGTCTGGCATCCCCTGGCCATATCTGACAACTGCCTAGCAAATGAGTAGAAAGGGGAGTATCCTGAGATAAGAAGCATACATACATTTATACATTTATCAATAACCGACTCTAAATATATATGTTGGACCAGCCTCGTCCATCTCCCTCCAATATCCAACTGTCCTTTACTGCTATTTCCTGAGCCTCATAGTGGGGCTCTACCAACATTAATCCCATCTCCCCAGCCCCGTTCGGCTTAAGCCCGCTCAACCCTCAGCCGGCTCTTCAAACAGTTCTTTCCTGCCTCTCATGGGTCTTCATCCATTTCCTTCTCCAGTAGCGCCTCTCCCCCCTACCGGGCTAGTTCCGCCATCCACCCAAGATACAACAGACATTGGGGTGAGAAGGGGCCCCGAACAGTACCCCAAATAAGAAGCAGAGAAAAAGAAGGAGAAAACATGCCCAACGCTACTCAGTCAGTCAGGCCAGGCAGACTCTCCGGTCCAAGTCTATGCGAAAGGCCCAGGCACTTAACTTCAGGGGTTAGCGATCAATGAAAAATCCCAAAAGGATCCTCTCAGGAACACGTCTGGTCCAGATCTTTCCCTCTAGGGTCTGTCTCCTCGTCCGCCGATCTCCTCCTCTCTAGTCTGTCATCGCAGGTCCGCCTCTGTTGCCCTGGTCTATTTTTAGGGTCCAGGCCCAACACTGAGAAAAAAATTGTTGCCTCCTGGATAGCGGAGCGAAGCTTGTTTCCCCCTGCTGCCAGCTATTAGGTGAAATGGGAAGGCTCATCTATATCGTAGCCCCTTTTCCTGTAGGATCGTCATCAATGGTCTTAACCCTCTCCTTCTTTCAATAGTCAATCTGGACAAATCTTGAAATATCTGAATGAGGGAGTTTTTGCATTCAATTGAGCTCCTGTTCCTGCACTCCTTTATTATTTTTTCTTTAGTCGTATATTGGTGCCGTCTGAACACCACTTTCCTGTTCCTCTCAGTGTCCTCAGATCTTGGGCCCAGTGCTCGGTGGGCTCTGCCCATCTTTAATTCACCGTCTTGTAATAGGGGGTCAATTTACTGAAACACTTTTAAGGTAAGGCTGCAGTACCTCTGCGGATACTATCTCTGGGACATTCCAAATCTCTAAGTTCTGCCTCTGATCCCTATTATCCATATCATCCATACGGTCTCTTGTGGCTCTTTCTTCCTCATTGAGCCTCATGTCCTCATCATCTGTATTAACTTTATTTTGCAGGGTGGCATCCATTTTCTTTTCCAGCTCTGTGTCCCTTTTTGCTGATGTGGAGATTTCAGATTTTAACTCCACTACTGCTTTATCTAGTGCTGCCTGAAATGCATCCCGCATGTCCTTAAACATAACTTTAAGGTCTTTTTTTAGTTAGGGCTGTGTCTCTCTCTTCCTCCTGCTTGAATTCCGAAGATGTGCACTCCCGCAGGTGCGCCTCGCCTCCATCTTCCTATCCTACCGGCAGCGTAGGTTTTTCATGGCCTAAGAGGGAGAGATCGGCACAGAGCTCTTCTTGTCCTTATTTAGAGGCATGCCGAGAGCTTCCCCCACAGGATGCGGCACTTTGTGGTGATCTTTGTGCCGTTTTGGAGGCTTATTCTTACATTTTGTCAGCGGGATGCACAGAGCCGTCTTAGCAAGCTTGCATGCGCTGTGATGTCACATGCACGCCCTTCATGTTTCACATTTTTAAACTTGTATCTTTTGGGATGGTCTGCACTATTGTTTTTCTGGGACATTGGTTACCTCTACCTTGTGAGCTATTGAGCAGGCTAGTAGTCTGCGGCCCTTATACCTGATGTGTCTTGTAGTTAAATACGCTTTTCTTTTGCAGAAATATGAATGCCCCTCTTCATATGTTATCAATCCAGTGGGCACTATTTTTGTGTTTTTATTGCTTCTATTTTTTTTGGCCCCTTGGAATATGTGCTCCCTTAATGTTTAAGAAAATGACTCTTTGGAAGAACAAGTTCTTTTAGAACGGCAAACTTTTTTTTAATCACATATTTGTATTATTTATCACATTGATTAGATATATCACAATTATATGCTTCAATCACTTTATATTTATAAGAGCATATCACATGAAACAGTATTGAAATAAAAACGCCCTTTAAAATTTCTTTGAGACCAGGGGACCGACTGCTTCCCGAGATACTTACCTTGTTAGGTGCTACTGTAGTATGCACGGCTGGGTTTAGAATATGGAGTTTTATATCTCCCACAGCACAGGAGCCAATAGGAAGCCTAACACGGGGGGATTTAAACTTCAATGGAGCACCAGCAATATCTAGAGGTAAGTATCATGGCAGCAGGTGGTCCACCGAAGCTGAAATTAACGGGGTTCTTCTCTGGTGACCCCCTGCTTACCACCTAGAGGATTTTGTTCATTGAATGCTGCTTTAACTTATTCATGGAATCTGGTCATCCAATGTGCACAGGAGTTAAAAATTGTAGCTTTCTAATGTTAAGAACTTCCAAAAAACACATTTCTCTTCTTTTTGTGGCACCTTGAACAAACTGTTAAGTCTCTATGCCAAGACTGGGGTGCAGTTTATCTGCAGGTCGTGCTAGGAAATAAATTGAAGGAACAGCAGGCCAAGAAAAGCATGCAAGCAAAAACAATAATCAAACCAGGAAAAGAAGTAGTTAAAGTACAGGAACAAAGGTAGAAAAGCTGCAGGTAACAGTAACTGATAGTAACTTCAAATTGTACTAGCAGCCAACTCAGGTTAACCTGGAAGTACTGCATACATGATGTGATCAATCAGAGCTCATGGCACAAGATCTACTATATATTTCTGAAAGCACTGTATGTCTGCGTCCCTAGCGGCAATCTCATTGGTCCCTTGGCCCGCCCGCCCCCGCACACCTCTCATTGGCCTGAGGCTTAGTGACGGGCCAAAGGACATACAGGGACACACACACACCTCTCTCTCTGTCCTCTCCCCCCCATCACACTCACCTCCCTCTCCACTCACCTCCCTCCACCTCCCGCTCCACTCACCTCCCTCTCCACTCACCTCCCTCCCGCTCAACTCCCTCCACCTCCCGCTCCACTCACCTCCCTCCCGCTCAACTCCCTCCCCGGCACGGGGACAGGCAGTGGGCAGGGCAGCCTGCCGCTGCCTCCACTCACCTCCCGCTCCCTCTACTCACCTCCCGCTCCATTCACCTCCCCGGCGCGGGGACAGGCAGTGGGCAGGGCAGCCTGCCGCTGCCTCCACTCACCTCCCGCTCCCTCCACTCACCTCCCGCTCACCTCCCCTCACCTCCCGCTCACCTCCCCTCACCTCCCGCTCACCTCCCTCCCGCTCACCTCCCTCCCGCTCACCTCCCTGGCGCAGGGACAGGCATGGCCAGGGCAGCCTACCGCTGCCACGCGGCACCTAAGATGGCGGCGGACGGAAAGACCCCTTCCTCCCTTGCGGACTAACTAACATGGCGGTGGCCAGAAGGAGAGGGGAGTGTGTGTGAGTGAGTGTGTGTGTGTGTGTGTGTGTGTGCCACAGCGTCACAGTGTGTGTGTGGGACACTGTGTGTGTGTCTGTGTGCGTGTGTGTGTGTGTTACACTGTGTCTCAGACACTGTAGAGTGAGGACCGGAGCTACACATGGGGGGGTGGGGGGGTCAGGAGCGGAGAAAGATACAGGGGGAGTGGAGAGGAGGGACCCGTCAATTTAAAGAAAACCAACCCCCCTCCTGTCCACTGCCCCCCCCCTCCTGTCCACTGTCACCCCCCTCCTGTCCACTGTCACCCCCCCCTCCTGTCCACTGTCACCCCCCTCCTGTCCACTGTCACCCCCCCTCCTGTCCACTGTCACCCCCCCTCCTGTGCACTGTCCCCCCCCTGTCCACTCTCCCCCCCCCTCCTGTCCACTCTCCCCCCCCCCCTCCTGTCCACTCTCCCCCCCTCCTGTCCTCTCTCCCCCCCTTCTGTCCACTCTCCCCCCTCCCATCCCCTCCTGTCCACTGTCCTTTCACCTGTCGTCCCCCCCATGTCCACTCTCCCCCCCTCCTGTCCACTTTCCCCCCCTCCCATCCCCTCCTGTCCACTGTCCTTTCCACTGTCACCCCTCCACCCGCCCACTGTCCCCCCCCTCCTGTCCACTCTCCCCCCTCCTGTCCACTCTCCCCCCCTCCTGTCCACTCTCCCCCCTCCCATCCCCTCCTGTCCACTGTCCTCTCACCTGTCCCCCCCCCTATCCACTCTCCCCCCTCCTGTCCACTCTCCCCCCCTCCCATCCCCTCCTGTCCACTGTCCATTCCACTGTCCCCCCCTCCACCCGCCCACTGTCCCCACCCTCCCCCCGGCCACTGTCCCCCTCCCTCCCCCCCGGCCACTGTCCCCCTCCCTCCCCCCCGGCCACTGTCCCCCCCATCCTGTCCACTGTCCCCCCCCTCCTTTTCCCCCATCCCCCTTCCCTCCTTTTCCCCCCTCTCCCCCCCCCCCTCCTTTTCCCCCCTCTCCCCCCCTCTCCCCCCCTCCTTTTCCCCAGTCCCCCTTCCCTCCTTTTTCCCCCCTCTCCCCCCCTCTCCCCCCCTCCTTTTCCCCCCCTCTCCCCCCCCTCTCCCCCCCTCCTTTTCCCCCGTCCCCCTTCCCTCCTTTTACCCCCCTCTCTCCCCCTCTCCCCCCCCCATTTTCCTAGCGCTAAATGTAACTCACGGCCAACGCCGGCTCTCCCCCCCCCTCCCCTTTCTCCCCCTCCCCTTTCTCCCCCTCCCCCCTTACCTCATTTCCCCCCCCCTCTCCCACCCCCAATTTCCTAGCGCTAAATGTAACTCACGGCCAACGCCGGCTCTCCCCCCCTCCCCTTTCTCCCCCCTCCCCCCCCTTTCTCCCCCCTCCCCCCCCTTTCTCCCCCCCGCTCCCCTTTCTCCAACCCCGCTCCCCTTTCTCCAACCCGCTCCCCTTTCTCCCCCCTGCTCCCCTTTCTCCCCCCCCTGCTCCCCTTTCTCCCCCCCCCGCTCCCCTTTATCCCCCCCCCGCTCCCCTTTCTCCCCCCCCCTGCTCCCCTTTCTCCCCCCCCTGCTCCCCTTTCTCCCCCCCTGCTCCCCTTTCTCCCCCCCGCTCCCCTTTCTCCCCCCCCCGCTCCCTTTTCTCCCCCCCCCGCTCCCCTTTCTCCCCCCCCCCTCTACCCTTTCTCCCCCCCCGCTCCCCTTTCTCCAACCCGCTCCCCTTTCTCCCCCCCGCTCCCCTTTCTCCCCTTTCTCCCCCCCCCGCTCCCCTTTCTCCCTCCCCCTCTACCCTTTCTCCCCCCCCTACCCTTTCTCCCCCCCTGCTCCCCTTTCTCCCCCCCGCTCCCCTTTCTCCCCCCCCCACTCCCCTTTCTCCAACCCCGCTCCCCTTTCTCCAACCCGCTCCCCTTTCTCCCCCCTGCTCCCCTTTCTCCCCCCCTGCTCCCCTTTCTCCCCCCCCGCTCCCCTTTCTCCCCCCCCCGCTCCCCTTTCTCCCCCCCGCTCCCCTTTCTCCCCCCCGCTCCCCTTTCTCCCCCCCCGCTCCCCTTTCTCCCCCCCGCTCCCCTTTCTCCCCCCCCCACTCCCCTTTCTCCCCCCCGCTCCCCTTTCTCCCCCCCGCTCCCCTTTCTCCCCCCCGCTCCCCTTTCTCCCCCCCCGCTCCCCTTTCTCCCCCCTGCTCCCCTTTCTCCCCCCCCCTGCTCCCCTTTCTCCCCCCTGCTCCCCTTTCTCCCCCCCGCTCCCCATTCTCCCCCCCCCCCGCTCCCCTTTCTCCCCCCCCCCGCTCCCCTTTCTCCCCCCCCCCGCTCCCCTTTCTCCCCCCCCCCTCTACCCTTTCTCCCCCCCCTACCCTTTCTCCCCCCCGCTCCCCTTTCTCCAACCCGCTCCCCTTTCTCCCCCCTGCTCCCCTTTCTCCCCCCCCGCTCCCCTTTCTCCCCCCCCTGCTCCCCTTTCTCCCCCCCTGCTCCCCTTTCTCCCCCCCTGCTCCCCTTTCTCCCCCCCTGCTCCCCTTTCTCCCCCCCTGCTCCCCTTTCTCCCCCCCCGCTCCCCTTTCTCCCCCCCCCCGCTCCCCTTTCTCCCCCCCCGCTCCCCTTTCTCCCCCCTGCTCCCCTTTCTCCCCCCCGCTCCCCATTCTCCCCCCCCCCCCGCTCCCCTTTCTCCCCCCCCCGCTCCCCTTTCTCCCCCCCCCCCCGCTCCCCTTTCTCCCCCCCCCTCTACCCTTTCTCCCCCCCCTACCCTTTCTCCCCCCCGCTCCCCTTTCTCCAACCCGCTCCCCTTTCTCCCCCCTGCTCCCCTTTCTCCCCCCCCCGCTCCCCTTTCTCCCCCCCCCGCTCCCCTTTCTCCCCCCCCCCTCTACCCTTTCTCCCCCCCTACCCTTTCTCCCCCCCGCTCCCCTTTCTCCAACCCGCTCCCCTTTCTCCCCCCCGCTCCCCTTTCTCCCCTTTCTCCCCCCCCCCGCTCCCCTTTCTCCCTCCCCCTCTACCGTTTCTCCCCCCCTACCCTTTCTTCCCCCCCGCTCCCCTTTCTCCAACCCGCTCCCCTTTCTCCCCCCCGCTCCCCTTTCTCCTCCCCGCTCCCCTTTCTCCCCCCCCCTGCTCCCCTTTCTCCCCCCCTGCTCCCCTTTCTCCCCCCCTGCTCCCCTTTCTCCCCCCCTGCTCCCCTTTCTCCCCCCCCGCTCCCCTTTCTCCCCCCTGCTCCCCTTTCTCCCCCCCCTGCTCCCCTTTCTCCCCCCCCCGCTCCCCTTTCTCCCCCCCCCCGCTCCCCTTTCTCCCCCCCCCCTGCTCCCCTTTCTCCCCCCCCTGCTCCCCTTTCTCCCCCCCTGCTCCCCTTTCTCCCCCCCCGCTCCCCTTTCTCCCCCCCCCGCTCCCTTTTCTCCCCCCCCCGCTCCCCTTTCTCCCCCCCCCTCTACCCTTTCTCCCCCCCCCTACCCTTTCTCCCCCCCGCTCCCCTTTCTCCAACCCGCTCCCCTTTCTCCCCCCCGCTCCCCTTTCTCCCCTTTCTCCCCCCCCCGCTCCCCTTTCTCCCTCCCCCTCTACCCTTTCTCCCCCCCCTACCCTTTCTCCCCCCCTGCTCCCCTTTCTCCCCCCCGCTCCCCTTTCTCCCCCCCCCACTCCCCTTTCTCCAACCCCGCTCCCCTTTCTCCAACCCGCTCCCCTTTCTCCCCCCTGCTCCCCTTTCTCCCCCCCTGCTCCCCTTTCTCCCCCCCCCGCTCCCCTTTCTCCCCCCCCGCTCCCCTTTCTCCCCCCCGCTCCCCTTTCTCCCCCCCCGCTCCCCTTTCTCCCCCCCGCTCCCCTTTCTCCCCCCCCCACTCCCCTTTCTCCCCCCCGCTCCCCTTTCTCCCCCCCGCTCCCCTTTCTCCCCCCCGCTCCCCTTTCTCCCCCCCCGCTCCCCTTTCTCCCCCCCGCTCCCCTTTCTCCCCCCCCCTGCTCCCCTTTCTCCCCCCCCCTGCTCCCCTTTCTCCCCCCTGCTCCCCTTTCTCCCCCCCGCTCCCCATTCTCCCCCCCCCCCGCTCCCCTTTCTCCCCCCCCCGCTCCCCTTTCTCCCCCCCCCGCTCCCCTTTCTCCCCCCCCCTCTACCCTTTCTCCCCCCCCTACCCTTTCTCCCCCCCGCTCCCCTTTCTCCAACCCGCTCCCCTTTCTCCCCCCTGCTCCCCTTTCTCCCCCCCCCGCTCCCCTTTCTCCCCCCCCTGCTCCCCTTTCTCCCCCCCTGCTCCCCTTTCTCCCCCCCTGCTCCCCTTTCTCCCCCCCTGCTCCCCTTTCTCCCCCCCTGCTCCCCTTTCTCCCCCCCCGCTCCCCTTTCTCCCCCCCCCCCGCTCCCCTTTCTCCCCCCCGCTCCCCTTTCTCCCCCCCCCCCGTTCCCCTTTCTCCCCCCCCCGTTCCCCTTTCTCCCCCCCTACCCTTTCTCCCCCCCCGCTCCCCTTTTTCCCCCCCGCTCCCCTTTCTCCCCCCCCCCCGCTCCCCTTTCTCCCCCCCCGCTCCCCTTTCTCCCCCCCGCTCCCTTTCTCCCCCCCCCGCTCCCCTTTCTCCCCCCCGCTCCCCTTTCTCCCCCCCGCTCCCCTTTCTCCCCTTTCTCCCCCCCCCGCTCCCCTTTCTCCCCTTTCTCCCCCCCCGCTCCCCTTTCTCCCCCCCCCGCTCCCCTTTCTCCCCCCCCCGCTCCCCTTTCTCCCCCCCCCTGCTCCCCTTTCTTCCCCCCCTGCTCCCCTTTCTCCCCCCCTGCTCCCCTTTCTCCCCCCCCGCTCCCCTTTCTCCCCCCCCCGCTCCCCTTTCTCCCCCCCCGCTCCCCTTTCTCCCCCCCCTCTACCCTTTCTCCCCCCCCTACCCTTTCTCCCCCCCGCTCCCCTTTCTCCAACCCGCTCCCCTTTCTCCCCCCCGCTCCCCTTTCTCACCTTTCTCCCCCCCCCCGCTCCCCTTTCTCCCTCCCCCTCTACCCTTTCTCCCCCCCTACCCTTTCTCCCCCCCTGCTCCCCTTTCTCCCCCCCCCTACCCTTTCTCCCCCCCGCTCCCCTTTCTCCCCCCCCGCTCCCCTTTCTCCCCCCCCGCTCCCCTTTCTCCCCCCCCGCTCCCCTTTCTCCCCCCCCTCTCCCCTTTCTCCCCCCCGCTCCCCTTTCTCCCCCCCGCTCCCCTTTCTCACCTTTCTCCCCCCCCCCGCTCCCCTTTCTCCCTCCCCCTCTACCCTTTCTCCCCCCCTACCCTTTCTCCCCCCCCGCTCCCCTTTCTCCCCCCCCGCTCCCCTTTCTCCCCCCCCCGCTCCCCTTTCTCCCCCCCCTGCTCCCCTTTCTCCCTCCCCCTCTACCCTTTCTCCCCCCCTACCCTTTCTCCCCCCCCGCTCCCCTATCTCCAACCCAGTCCCCTTTCTCCCCCCCGCTCCCCTTTCTCCCCCCCCCCCGCTCCCCTTTCTCCCCCCCCCGCTCCCCTTTCTCCCCCCCCACTCCCCATTCTCCCCCCCCCGCTCCCCTTTCTCCCCCCCACTCCCCTTTCTCCCCCCCCTCCCCTTTCTCCCCCCCGCTCCCCTTTCTCCCCCCGCTCCCCTTTCTCCCCCCCACTCCCCTTTCTCCCCCCCTCTACCCTTTCTCCCCCCCTACCCTTTCTCCCCCCCCGCTCCCCTTTCTCCCCCCCCCGCTCCCCTTTCTCCCCCCCCCGCTCCCCTTTCTCCCCCCCCTGCTCCCCTTTCTTCCCCCCCTGCTCCCCTTTCTCCCCCCCTGCTCCCCTTTCTCCCCCCCCGCTCCCCTTTCTCCCCCCCCCGCTCCCCTTTCTCCCCCCCCCGCTCCCCTTTCTCCCCCCCCTCTACCCTTTCTCCCCCCCTACCCTTTCTCCCCCCCGCTCCCCTTTCTCCAACCCGCTCCCCTTTCTCCCCCCCGCTCCCCTTTCTCACCTTTCTCCCCCCCCCCGCTCCCCTTTCTCCCCCCCCCACTCCCCTTTCTCCCCCCCCTCTACCCTTTCTCCCCCCCCTACCCTTTCTCCCCCCCGCTCCCCTTTCTCCCCCCCCCCGCTCCCCTTTCTCCCCCCCGCTCCCCTTTCTCCCCCCCCCCCACTCCCATTTCTCCCCCCCGCTCCCCTTTCTCCCCCCCCGCTCCCCTTTCTCCCCCCGCTCCCCTTTCTCCCCCCCGCTCCCCTTTCTCCCCCCCCCCGCTCCCCTTTCTCCCCCCCGCTCCCCTTTCTCCCCCCCCCCCACTCCCCTTTCTCCCCCCCGCTCCCCTTTCTCCCCCCCCCCGCTCCCCTTTCTCCCCCCCGCTCCCCTTTCTCCAACCCGCTCCCCTTTCTCCCCCCCGCTCCCCTTTCTCACCTTTCTCCCCCCCCCCCGCTCCCCTTTCTCCCCCCCCCACTCCCCTTTCTCCCCCCCCCCCTCCCCTTTCTCCCCCCCGCTCCCCTTTCTCCCCCCCGCTCCCCTTTCTCCCCCCCCCCGCTCCCCTTTCTCCCCCCCGCTCCCCTTTCTCCCCCCCCCCCACTCCCATTTCTCCCCCCCGCTCCCCTTTCTCCCCCCCCGCTCCCCTTTCTCCCCCCGCTCCCCTTTCTCCCCCCCGCTCCCCTTTCTCCCCCCCCCCGCTCCCCTTTCTCCCCCCCGCTCCCCTTTCTCCCCCCCCCCACTCCCCTTTCTCCCCCCCGCTCCCCTTTCTCCCCCCCCCCGCTCCCCTTTCTCCCCCCGCTCCCCTTTCTCCCCCCCGCTCCCCTTTCTCCCCCCCCCGCTCCCCTTTCTCCCCCCCGCTCCCCTTTCTCCCCCCCCCCACTCCCCTTTCTCCCCCCCCCACTCCCCTTTCTCCCCCCCCCACTCCCCTTTCTCCCCCCCGCTCCCCTTTCTCCCCCCCCGCTCCCCTTTCTCCCCCCGCTCCCCTTTCTCCCCCCCGCTCCCCTTTCTCCCCCCCCCGCTCCCCTTTCTCCCCCCCGCTCCCCTTTCTCCCCCCCCCACTCCCCTTTCTCCCCCCCCGCTCCCCTTTCTCCCCCCCCCCGCTCCCCTTTCTCCCCCCCCGCTCCCCTTTCTCCCCCCCCCACTCCCCTTTCTCCCCCCCCCCGCTCCCCTTTCTCCCCCCCCCGCTCCCCTTTCTCCCCCCCCCGCTCCCCTTTCTCCCCCCCCCGCTCCCCTTTCTCCCCCCGCTCCCCTTTCTCCCCCCCCGCTCCCCTTTCTCCCCCCCCGCTCCCCTTTCTCCCCCCCCCCTGCTCCCCTTTCTCCCCCCCCTGCTCCCCTTTCTCCCCCCCTGCTCCCCTTTCTCCCACCCCGCTCCCCTTTCTCCCCCCCCCGCTCCCCTTTCTCCCCTTTCTCCCCCCCCCCCCTGCTCCCCTTTCTCCCTCCCCCTCTACCCTTTCTCCCCCCCTACCCTTTCTCCCCCCCTGCTCCCCTTTCTCCCCCCCGCTCCCCTTTCTCCCCCCCCCACTCCCCTTTCTCCAACCCCGCTCCCCTTTCTCCAACCCGCTCCCCTTTCTCCCCCCTGCTTCCCTTTCTCCCCCCCCTGCTCCCCTTTCTCCCCCCCCTGCTCCCCTTTCTCCCCCCCCCCGCTCCCCTTTCTCCCCCCCCCGCTCCCCTTTCTCCCCCCCGCTCCCCTTTCTCCCCCCCTGCTCCCCTTTCTCCCCCCCCGCTCCCCTTTCTCCCCCCCCGCTCCCCTTTCTCCCCCCCCTGCTCCCCTTTCTCCCCCCCCTCTACCCTTTCTCCCCCCCCTACCCTTTCTCCCCCCCGCTCCCCTTTCTCCAACCCGCTCCCCTTTCTCCCCCCCGCTCCCCTTTCTCCCCCCCGCTCCCCTTTCTCCCCTTTCTCCCCCCCCCGCTCCCCTTTCTCCCTCCCCCTCTACACTTTCTCCCCCCCTACCCTTTCTCCCCCCCTGCTCCCCTTTCTCCAACCCGCTCCCCTTTCTCCCCCCCGCTCCCCTTTCTCCCCCCCGCTCCCCTTTCTCCCCCCCCCTGCTCCCCTTTCTCCCCCCCTGCTCCCCTTTCTCCCCCCCCCGCTCCCCTTTCTCCCCCCCCCGCTCCCCTTTCTCCCCCCCCCGCTCCCCTTTCTCCACCCCCCCTGCTCCCCTTTCTCCACCCCCCACCCGCTCCCCTTTCTCCACCCCCCACCCGCTCCCCTTTCTCCACCCCCCACCCGCTCCCCTTTCTCCACTCCCCCGCTCCCCTTTCTCCACTCCCCCGCTCCCCTTTCTCCCCCCCCCCCCGCTCCCCTTTCTCTTGCCCCTACAGGCAAACTCCTCTAACAATCAAAGATTTAATGGACATGGCTGCATATTAAATATTAATACATAAGAGTGAGACCGTACCATAGGGCACCTGGCTCCTTGGATCAAGTACTAGGCCCAGCAGACAACTTCAGTTCAACGTCCATTCCTTGTACAGTAATGCGAAAAGAACAGTTTCCTATCATTTATCAAAAAGTGAAGTTTTAAATGCACTTCATTGGTTTTTGTGTCCTTGGGATATTGTACATAGTAATCTTAACTGCATTATACTGTAGTCAAGAGGAGGGGAAATGGTATGTATTCTTTCGAGCTATGGTTTCTAGCTCCCTCTAGTGCTAGTTTGAACTCTAGACCTATTCCTCCTGGAAATTGCAACCTGCATGTTAAAATGGTGTTGCTAAAATCAATTCAAAGAAAGAAGCTCAAAAGAAAGCTCAAATCCTGTTCCTGGATTCTGCTGTTTGCTTAACGAGCCCTTTTGCTTTTAATTTCTAATTAGCATCAAAAGAAAATATATAATTTATCATCATGGGCAATAAAGAAATGAAAATAGGGAAAATGGCAAAAGTATAAAAACAAAAGACTAAACAATTTTCTACATTATTTAAGTATATGGAAACTGCATGCACAGTCTGTAAAATGTCAGAACTTCCCTGGTGACGATCTGATTACGTTTTTTGACACAGAATTTCTATTCATAAAAATATCTCTTGGGATCATTAAGAATGGACTTATGGGTGTCCCTAATGTGGGAATGCTGGCTATTCTCATTATGCAGGTCTGGCACTCAGGAGTAGAAACATAGTGTTTAGGTTCAATAAAGAGCATTGTATGTGGGTTAATGACTGCAAATGTGGATACGAAATCTCAGGTAGTTAACCAGCAGTACGTGAGACACAAGCAAAGGGAGCAGATGCCACTGTCCATCACAAAAAGATTACTGTAATAAAGATGCTGCACAGATATTTGGTCTGGCTTTTCTATAGGGTTTTGCTAACGGCAGGATAGTATGTATTTGTAAAAAGCAATTTGATTAATGGTTTTAAGGAAATTGAATTGGGGTGCATGAGAATTTGGATATTATGCCATCTTTTGCCATTCAATTAAATGTCATGGTAGTTATTAATAATAATAATAACTATTTCATATAGCGCTTTTCTCCCAATGAGAATCAAAGAACTTCACAATTACTGTACAGGTGCGGTACGCAGCACATAAGATTTTTACAAATTACTGTACAGGTGCGGTACGCAGCACATAAGATTTTTACAGACACAGTCCCTGCCTCGTAGAGCTTACAATCTATGATGTTGGTGCCTGAGGCACAGGGAGATAAAGTGACTTGCCCAAGGTCACAAGAAGCTGACATCGGGAATTGAATCAGGTTCCCCTTGAAACTCCATTACTATAGCCCAGGGGTGGGGAATGTCCAGCTCGCGAAATCATTTTGTCTGGCCCTGCCAAGGCAACCGCAGGCGGGACTCGAAATTCAATAAATCTAGGAGCTTTTTTCATAGCAACATAAATTTATATAAAGTGAATCATAATAATCATAATAATTACGTAAATTGAGGGACAAGCAAGGAACGTCCATTACGGGATAGACAGGACACATACGCTTCTCGTCAGTTGCCCGCGGACCGTCTGCCTGTATTGCGGTGACGTCAGTGCCAGGCAGGCTGGGAGTGTACACGTTGCGAAAGTGTTAACACACTGTGGCGAACCTACGGCGATCCAGTGATGATGAGACAAGATGCGATGATATGATTCCTCGCGACGTTGATGACCATGCCTCCGAGGATTGACGACGATGTCGTCGACTTCTTTGTCAACACAGACGATAACTCCAATCCAACCTTTACCCACACGTTCACGATCAACAATCCTCGCAAAAACTGAATCCCAGATGAAGATTAAGGAAATTACAGTACACAGAAAAGACCTCAAGAGTCGATGATACAAACGTTGGATATGTTCCAAATCAAAGATGCAGGAGACTACAAAGAAAAGTTGATGCAGAGTGTCGATCTTTCCAAGAGAAATAGGCAAATGATTATTTTTTTGTTGAAGCCAAAGGCAAACCTGTGTGCCTAGTTTGTGGCGATGCGTTAGCAGTAATGAAAAAAGCCAATCTGGAGCGTCATTACAGCTCAAAACATGCTAAACTCAATGAAATGGGAGGCCAAATGCGTCTGGATAAAACCAATGCTCTTTAACGGAGTTTGGAATAACAACAAGCCGCTTTCACTAAGCCTCGTTGTGACAGAGACAACTTTATTCAGACGAGTTATGTAGTGAGCAAGCTAATCGCAAAGAAGCTGAGGCCTCATGTAGAGGGAGAGTTTGTGAAAGAGTGCATGGTGCCTGCTGCGGAGTTGTTAGCACCAGACAAAGTCAAATTGTTTCAGTGTTAGTTTGTCTCGGAGAACCGTCTCAGATCGGATTACTGACTTAGCACAAGATATTGAAAAAACATTGAAGGATTCTGCAGGAGATTCCCAATTTTTCTCTCTGGCTTGTGACGAGACAACGGACATAACAAATATTGCCCAACTGGCCGTTTTCGTTCATGGGATAACTGCAGAGTTTGACACGCGAGAGGAACTGCTGTCACTGGAAGCCATGCATGGCACTACAATGAGGTGAGGACTTGTTTTATCAATGTAACGGTATTTCTGAACCGGCCTGACCCACCCAATCTCACATTGGCCCCTGTGGTCTAACCGGTCCCCATTACAGTGTGGTAGTGTCTGGTGGTGCACCTGTTGGCAACAGGACTCCTGAGTCTCCCGCATGATGGTGTGTGGGGAGGACCCGTCCAGACAGGCAGCTGAGGTAGTGTGCTGAGTCCTACCTAGTTCCAGTGCAGCGCCTCCACCTCATCAGGGTCCCTTCGGTCACTTGGGGATGGTCCTGGTGAGGAACTCCTCGGTGGTGCTCCTCTCTGTACATTCACTCCACACATGTACACGAGAGGGTGTTCGAATAAGAGCATCTTTATTGATTGAGGTGGGCTAGCTGCCCCACGCAGTAGAATCTCTAGCCACTCATCTTGAGTCAGTGCTTCCCTTTGAAAGGCGAGCTCTCCTTTAATAGGGATTCCCTATCCCAGCCGGGATATCTCTATCCTGTGCCAGGTCCCTGGACACAGTCTCTTTGCAGCTACTATAACATAACCAGAACTTTCCAGCAACTCCAGACTAGGACTAGAACTCCACCTCCTCTTAGCTGAACTTGTACTCGAACTCCTTTTTGACACAGTGCTGTGCCCTATGTACACTCTGGAAGCTGACACACCTCTGACATCACTAACCATGGAGTCAGAGCATGTGACCACTCCCATCCATACACAGGGCACCCCACCAGGGTGTGAGGGCAAACCTCCATAATTACTGCTGGCATGCCCACAACTTACCAGGCCTTACTGTCAGCAGGAGAGATGACTGTAGCCATTTTACATGACCGCTACATTCTCCCCCTGGTGAATCCCATCGTCCTCGCTGGGACCTAAATTCGTATACCCTTTTCCAGGAAGCACTGAAACACAAAACATAATTAGAACATCTTACAAATTTTCATAATGCATACAGAACAATTTCTACAGTACACTCCGCCAAGCCCGCCCCGACCAGCAGCCACGAACCCGCGTAATACATAGTACCTCCTAAAAGTAGTGACTGGGGTCAGGTTTTCTTACCTCCCTACCACCCATATCCAGGACCGTAACATAGTAATGTCTCGGCAGTCCCCTCTCGGGCCTATAGGTCACCTTATGTTTGTAGATGTTCCTTCCTATGCCCCATATGCGTACTAAGTGCTCTATCCTCTCCTCGGCCTTCTTTCCTATCACTGTACTTCCCCTACCGACCAAGTACATCTCAATGGCCTCCCTAAGCCACCTCCCTCTGTTTTCCTCTATTTCGTCCATGAGAGGCTCAGGGACATACTGCACCGACACACTTTATTCGAGCAAATACCCGGTATGTACCTGGCAGATACCTGGAATGCGCCGCTCCTCACCTCTGACAAGCCCCGTTGCATTTGCCTTCCCAGCCTGGGTTCATGCCTGGCTGATGGGCGGCTGATCTGTTAAATGATAATGATTAGGATTTAATAGGCTGCAATGCTTCGCGTGTCTACCAGATGGCATAAATTCATGAATTGTAACGCAGTATATATATATATATATACTGTGCAGTATTGCAGCCAGCGGGAATAAAATGCTTCAATCCCTGCTTGGAAAATAACTCAATGCACTCGGGCAGAAAACAGTCACAAACCTCAATACACCCGGGTATACCCGAATTCGTGGGACTAGCCAAGCTCGAATAAAGTGTGTCGCCAGTGTACGGGTACTCCAACCCGTGGGATGATTTATAACGAGCCATTATGGCCCGCTCGGCCCTACTTATCCTGGTCAGGTCAGCCCTACCGGCCCTCCCAGGTAACACCCATGATAGAACCCATGGGTCCCAGCATCCTGTCAGATCCCGTGGACCCTGATGAGCCCCTATCTCCCTGTGCTCGATCTGAAGCCATCGCTCCTGCAACTCTCTATCCCTTTGCTCAGGGGTGAACTCTCCCGCAGCCCACCAGTAATCCACTACATCTTCTCGCCGGATGAGGAACCGAGTGCGGTCCATCCATGCGGAGTACCCTTCAAATAGTGGGGCCCACCAACGGTGCTCTCTGAATTTGTGTGACTCCCCTGAATCATTCTCATCCCCCAGGGAAAATACCCCCGATGTCCGTGCCGATCGCGGTACAGACCACCTGTAAGATCCCGGGGCCTTTTTCACTGGGTCGGGAGCTACAGGGGGCAACCACCGGCCTACCGCGGCCACTCTCAACTCTCCCCCCCCCCGAGAAGTGCCTTCAACTGCGCTGTCTCCCCCCAGTCCGTTTCACCTCCTCTTCCGAGGGTATGTCCACCGATTCTAAACTAGGCGGGGATCCCGTGGAACCGGTGACAGGGGCAGGGGTTTTATCTAGGGCATGGGATGGAGCATAAGGGCAAGTGATGGGACCCCACGGGGTTACGACCCGTTCCCGGCTGTCCGTAGACTGGTCCAATGAGGACATCTCACCCTCCTCAGTCCTCGGATCGCCCATCCAACTCCTGGGCCTTTGAGGTGATCGGGGACCTTCCCCCGATCGCCGAAGCGTCGCTGCGTCGTTCCCAGCGGTTCCGCCGTCGCCACCGGAAGTGATGTCCTCCCCGGAACCGGAAACGCCGCCATCTCGGGTCGGATCCCCATTCGGGATCTCTTCTTCGATGACGACATCCGGAAGCTCCGCTGTCGTCTTCACCGGAAGTGATGCCGTCTCTCCACGTGCGCCTCGGGCCTGGCACGGCCCTTCCTCCGCTGCGCTGTCTGCCGGGACTAGGTAAGTGATGGGACTGCTTCTCTTACCAGTCCGCAAGGGCGTTGGCGTCTATCTCCCGTCGCCGCCAGGTCCTGGGACGGCGGGACTCCGTTTCTCAGCTCGCCGATCTGCGGGGGACGCCCTGTTCTCCAGACTGCCACTCACCCCACGGGGTGTCGTCCGTCCTGGGTCCCTCTTGGATCCCGATTTCGCCACCGCTAACTCACGGAGATCCTCGTCGGAGTAATCTCCCTTCCCTGATCTCGGGGTCACCGAGCGTGGCGAAAGTCTTTTCTCTGCGCTGTCGGGGGGTGACCCGACCATCTCGGTTGCTACTGACCCAGCCGACTTGGTCGACTCCAGTCCCCTTTCTCCGGGACTCGCACGGCTGATCCACAGTGCGCCAGGGGACTCGGCGGAGCGCCTAGCCGTATCCCCCGGGGGGTCAGCAGGTTGGATAGGTATAAATGTGGGCATGGGCCACAAATATAATGTCCCGCAATGTGGGCAACGTGCCGCCGTGTTGACAGTGCCTCCGGGCAGCCCGCATTGTAGGCAGAGCCCGACCACCGTCTCGGTATTTGCCACCCTTACTACCAGTAGCCCGCCGGGTACCGAGTAGGGCTGGGTGGAGACCATCGTGCCCACAGTGGAGGAGCAGGCCATTCTTTTAGTAGGGACCACTTTCAGTATGGGTCTCTCCAGGTCAGTGGTTCCTCGCAACTGACCGGTAGAAGCTTCTGGGCCAGCCACTTCCTGCTTCGGCTCCTCCTTCCGCTGGCATAGCTGGAACCCGCCCCCAGGGGTTGCAATTATGGGCGGATCCCACAGGGGAATATCATGCCCCTTAATTAAGGCCGCGCCTTCCTCAGTCCTGGTGGGCGCGGTCTGCGTTTTCGCGCCAATTTCCTCATCAGAGTAGGATTCTTGGGCCGCGGCTAGTTCCCGCCTTCTCCTATCTGCTGCTTTTCGTGCAAAATATCCCTCCTTTTTGCATGTTACCTCCGCGGCCGGAACTACTTCTTGTAGTGGCGCCGTCTGGATATCAGTCCCTGGGCCCAGTGGGTGCATTCCCACAGGCCATAATTGAAAGTCACTCCCCCTGGTGGAAATCAGGGGAGGGTCCCATAGACTAAGCGGTTGACTCAGCACAGGGGCCGAGTGAGTCACTGTCCATGCAGGCGCAGCCATAGCTTTCGCGCCATGCCCCCCATCAGGGCGGGGCCATTCCCGGCCAGCTCTTTGCAAGTTCTGTATCAGCCAATTTCTCTGCGACTGGCCCATGCGGCCTCCCTAGCAAGCGGGAACCGCCATTTTGGTTGGCTTTTAAGCCCGAAATGTCAGTTTGTTTGCTCTCCTCGCGGGGTTCCCCCCCAGTTATTACAATGTCCTCACACTTTTCAAGGGTGGCTCCTCGGTGTCCCAGACAGGATAAAAACGGGGCAGCCACGGCCTTCGCTCCACTCCAGAGCAGATTAGTTAAAGACAGCTCAGCGACAGTTTGCTCTTCAGTGGGGCGCACGCCACGGGTGCCTTCCCCATCAGCCTCTGGTCGCCATGTTGGGCTCTCCGCACCACGCGGATCCTCCATTCCTTGGGTTGTCACACTCTCGTACCAATTATCGTACATGGGGCTCCGCTCTGCGGGGCAGCCACCACACCAGTACAATAAAGATTGCTCAGATGCACCACCACATGTGTACCTGATCTAGGCTGGACTCATGTTGCACTACCTCAGGCTAGGCTCACTCTCTCAGTGTCTGCTGTGACTCCTTCCTCCCAGTCTGTGCTCCCTATGGTAAGTGTCTGGAATGGGCTAGAGTACTCTGGCTCTGCCATGCAGTACTTGGGGCGTCTACCTCTCTTGGTCAGCCTAGCGCAGACCCTCTCCAGGATTCCTGACCACGTTAACAGGCTATCCCTTCTGGCGTCCTACCAACTAGCACTACCTCAAGGTGACTCGGTCAGCTATAGCCCGGCTCCAGACCCCTCACTCCTTTCAGGCCCCTAGGTCGTCCCTGCGAACTGACAATACCCTGTCAGCCCCTGACCACCCCTAGGTCCGTCCCTACGCAGCACAGAGTGGCAGCAGACGCTCTCCCTGTTTCCCAGTGTGCCTAGCTAGAGCCTGTCCTGTTGACAGATCTGATCTCAGCAGCTCGCCTCCAAATGTAACGGTATTTCTGAACCGGCCTGACCCACCCAATCTCACATTGGCCCCTGTGGTCTAACCGGTCCCCATTACAGTGTGGTAGTGTCTGGTGGTGCACCTGTTGGCAACAGGACTCCTGAGTCTCCCGCATGATGGTGTGTGGGGAGGACCCGTCCAGACAGGCAGCTGAGGTAGTGTGCTGAGTCCTACCTAGTTCCAGTGCAGCGCCTCCATCTCATCAGGGTCCCTTCGGTCACTTGGGGATGGTCCTGGTGAGGAACTCCTCGGTGGTGCTCCACTCTGTACATTCACTCCACACACGTACACGAGAGGTTGTTCGAATAAGAGCATCTTTATTGATTGAGGTGGGCTAACTGCCCCACGCAGTAGAATCTCTAGCCACTCATCTTGAGTCAATGCTTCCCTTTGAAAGGTGAGCTCTCCTTTAATAGGGATTCCCTATCCCAGCCGGGATATCTCTATCCTGTGCCAGGTCCCTGGACACAGTCTCTTTACAGTTACTACAACATAACCAGTAACTCAGACTAGGATTGAAACTTGAACTCCTCCTCCTCTTAGCTGAACTTGTACTAGAACTACTTTTTGACACAGTGCTGTGCCCTATGTACACTCTGGAAGCTGACACACCTCTGACATCACTAACCATGGAGTCAGAGCATGTGACCACTCCCATCCATACACAGGGCACCCGACCAGGGTGTGAGGGCAAACCTCCATAATTACTGCTGGCATGCCCACAACTTAACAGGCCTTACTGTCAGCAGGAGAGATGACTGTAGCCATTTTACATGACCGCTACATATATATATATATATATATATATATACATGTAGAGGTATCAGTACCGTGTTAGCCGAGCTTCAATAATCAAAAAATAAATAGATGATACCGTTCTGTGGCTAACGAAATGCTTTTATTTGTGCGAGCTTTCGAGATACACTGATCTCTTCTTCCGGCGATGTTACAATGAATGAAGCAAGGATAACTTGAAAACAGTGTCTCTTGGAATGTTATCTGTGCTTGTCCTTCCCCCGATGTGGATGTGTTTTATGGCTAGAGGTGTCAAAGGGTAACTGAAAGCAAGTGAAGAAAGAGTGTGTATGTGTATCAGTGTGAATAAAAATGAATGGAGAGCCCACAGTATAAACAGTGCTCTACACAAGGTGTGTGTGGAGTGAGAGGGATATAAATGGTGTGGGTGTATATATAGTTGCATGATAAAGGCACTGCACAAAGGAATGGGTGAATGCTGGATATGGGGTCAGTGTGGCTTAACCCTTGCATGAACGTTGCGGTTATCATCCATGAAGGATTTGAAGGGCTTAACTGATATCAGAATGTTATTGCTATGTATTGTCTTTGTATTTTATCTACAACGAAAGACAAGGATGTTGCTGCCGAAGGGGGCTTCATATTGATGAGGTCAGTAGCACTTTATTTCTTTAAATTTCATAATTACTGTGTGTAATAATGTGCAAAAAATCTAATATACCTATCTGGATAATAGCTATTGTGCACATTATTTTACTGTAGCTGTTGTGGGGTGGGTGGGGGGAATTTATGTATGTAATGTTTCGGTCTGGTTTATTCTGTTTACATGCAGGGTTGTTTCCTTGCTTCTGTGTGAGACTCTGGAGATCACCTGCGGTCTCTTCGGGTATCTCACGGGTATCAGGCTGGTGGTTCCACGGGTGACACCTGCGGGGATGAAGCGGTGGTCCCACAGTTGTGGGGGCACCGCGGACCCATAGTGAGCACTTGTGAGTTCCCCAGACCCCCGTTGGAACCACCCGAGGCCCCACAGACACCTCTGGGTCTGACCCGGGGCTCCCAGACATCTGTGGCTACCGTGGTTACCCAATTGTGGCCCACGGTGACCCAAGGAGACCACCTGGGGGCCATGGTGCTTGGCGGGACCCACCAACAGGCCTCCAGAACCTGTGTGAAACAAGTTGCTGGTACCCTGTAGGTCTGCCAGGTGACCCGTCAGCCCGCCGGGGACTCGCGTGGGGCTTGGGTAATAACCCTGTAGTCAGGTGGGTGGACAGGGGGTGGGTTATGTATTTCCTACATGTCATGATGTATATTGTCGGCCTGTGTATGGTTCAGATTTTGGTTAATGTGGATAGGTGGAGGGGCTATCGTGGCCAAGGGTGTGTGTTTAGCCATCCATGCTGGGTATACGAAGAGGGTGCATATGCATAACGGTGTGTGTGTGTATTTGCCTAGGGTATGAAAGGTTTAGATATTGGAATTGCGTGTTGAAAACTGTGTTTCATAAGACATAGCTTGATCCTTGCTACAGTAGTTACAGTACATATGTATGTAGGCATGTACACATCCGTATGTTGCATATGTGATCAACGTTACAGTTATTGAAAAGCGTGTGTACCTCTATACACTTGTCACTGTGCGTCAAAGGCAACAACAGTATTTTAGTATTGTCTATTGACTTTCACATGTCTGTTATCATGTGATGTCTCGCCACAGTAGTTGCAGTTGTAGCTTTGGTTCAGTAACAGTGTATTGAAGGGGCTACTAGTGTTGCGTCATATAACGTGCTCGTCTGAGACATATTACTTGAATTGCATTACATGGTATTGCGTTATGTTTTGCTCACACTTACGTCTTTCATGACCGATGTTATTGTGTAATGGACAATTAGTTGTTTTTTTTTTTTTAGTCAATTGTCGCTTTTGTACACGATTGCACCAAGTGTTCTACAATATCTAATTGTCCACAGCCATGATCATATGGCATTGGTTTTGTACAAGATTACAAGCAGTTAGACACTGACTATTGCTTTGTTTTGCTGTTCACATGGAGATTTGCGTCTGTTTCATTATATGTTCTTAAGGACTGTTGCCATTGTGCTTTTTTAAACATTGATTAGCGTTGTTCTGTGTTGAACAGTTAAGGAACTATTGTTATTAGTACATGTCTACAGTGAAGCTTACACATTTATTTACATAATTATGTGTATATGTGCCAATTGCTACGTAAATCCACGTGCACACGTGTATATATGTTCATACCTACATAGCAGTGACTAAAAAGGGAAAAGTGTTTATATCTCTTTAATAGTGTATCTATCTTGATATGTTTGTACAGACACATACACATGCAATGCCATATATATACTTGTATAAAAATATTGCCATACATACATATGTACATATATGTATATATTATGTATAATACATATATCTTGCGTGATAGAGAGCGAGGGAATAGAAGAGACTTGTGCACACATTGAAAATAACATCAGCAATCCACAGGACAGATGGATGCTTTAGTGACGCTTATGGGTACAGTGTCTATGCACCCACTGATCCCCGCATCCGTTCACAACCGCTAAGGTAATGAATGCTGACAGGGCCATAAATAACTGTAATGCTGCTATTGAGTTAGTGTGCGGCAACGTAATTACCATATATGAACGCACGCACGGTTCAGTAGTCTGCAATGCTGATTACACACAATTAGCTTGTGATAAGTGAGATGTATGTTATGACAATACTGTGTATTGCAACTTTTGCCCACGCTGACTATAAAGATCATGTAAGAACTTGTACATTCACCAAGAATTAGCATAACATTTTGCATCTCATATTGCGATTTCAGCATGCATAAGGAACAATTAATTATGTGTACAGTGCACGTCACCATGCCACTGCCAACAAGCCAATGCAAAGGAAACATAGTGATGACGCTCGGTTCACGACACTCTATTTGCAAGTACAGCACACAAATTAAGGATTGATTAGTGCACGTGTTTCACTCGTTACTACACGATTGACATGGAGGGTGAAGACATTGCTCTCATGCAATTTATGCTGCGAAGGAGGTTATTGCCTTTTAACGAAAGGCAGGGGAGAGATGATAACCTTGAGGAAAGGGTTCCGGAGAGGGAGGACGAGACGGAGGAGGCTAGGAGACATGCGGGACAACATGGAAGGGGGGGGGGGGGAAATGGTAGAACAGATAGGTGAGGAGATGGAAGTGAGGGAAGGAGTCAATAGGTTACAGCCTAGGATACCCAGGTTACATTTAATACGCCAACGAACCTATTTGGAGGGCCTGACAGAAGAAGAAATAGTTGTACGGTACAGACTGTGTTCCGCAGCTATTCTTAATTTGTACGCTGACTTAAGCAGTGATTTAGATTCACCTACAGAGAGGGCACATGCCATACCGGGCATGGTGAAAATGCTGTCCTCTATACATTTTCTCTCATCTGGATCTTTCCAAACGACAGTAGGAGTTGTTGGGGGAATTTCGCAGTCTTCATTCTCCCGTTCCCTCAAGCAGTTTTTAACAGCACTGTGCAGACAAGCTCGCAAACACATACATTTTCCACGAGAGCAGACACAGTGGCTTGAGCTGCGCAATGGATTTTACGCCATAGCCGGCATGCCATCAGTTCTGGGTGCAATAGATTGGACCCATGTAGCTTTGAGCCCTCCAAGTCTAGAGGAGCATGTGTTTCGCAACAGGAAACACTTCCACTCCCTGAATGTGCAAGTCGTCTGTGATTCGAGGATGCGCATCATGAATGTCGTGGCAAAATTCCCAGGCTCTTCACATGATTCTTCAATACTGAGGAATTCATCTGTCTACCACGGCTTTGAGGATGGATATTTCCCGCATGGTTGGCTACTGGGTAAGTGTTTAACTGTACATAAAGCAGACATATGTAATTGTATGCATTGCTACAGTATGTGTGTTTCATTGAAGTGTATTTCAATGTTCATACGAATATAGCTGAGATACTAATGCTTGCACTTTGTTTCAATTTGTTAACAGGTTACTCCGGTTACGGCTTGCACCCATGGCTACTCACCCCTGTGACAAACCCTAGAACCCTTGGCGAGGAGAGATATAATGCTGCACATATTTCCACCCGTGGAGTAATTGAGAGAACATTTGGCTTGCTGAAAAGCAGGTTTAGGTGTTTGGACAAATCGGGAGGCTCTTTGCAGTACACTCCCAGAAAGGTGTCTCAAATCATTATATGTTGCTGTATCCTGCACAACATTGCAGTTAGGTACAATGTACGTTGCAACTTCCCAGAACATTCCACGGATGAAGCACTTGGTCTTGATGCTGTTGAAGACAATCACACAGCAAGTGGAGCACAGACACGAATGCATGTTATAGAGACATATTTCACAGGTACGCAAGGTGCAAATTATATTATTTTTGGAACCTGTTATCATTTATTGTGTTGTTTGCTAATATAATTTTTTTTTCCTGTAGGATAACGAATGGGGACTACATGTTTCTTGTGCGTGACACGATTATTCTGGTATGTACACGTCTGTCGCACAGACATATGCATGTACAATTGTTAGTGATACATATATGCATTAAAATTGACATGTCTTTACGTGTTACGCATCACATGTCTATGGTGACCGTTACCAAAACATATTCTTACAAAGCGCATGGTCCTTATATGTGTTGTAAAGGTGCTCCAAACATTCTGATCATGATTAATGCTATCCCCTTACAAACAAAGCATAGGTGTACATGTTCATGTAATAATGTAAGGACATAGTATAGGTGCAAGGGAACGTAAAAATTAACATTATGGTTGTCGATATGAATGTAGTACATTTTATTTTGGTTACACATAGCAACTTTGAAGCAACGATTGCATATGTGGCCGACCTGAGCATATTGGCAGACATCTTTGGATCTTCTGTCATGCGCTTCCTGACATCTACAACAAAACCACACACAAACATAAACTTAGATCAGGAATTGTAACAATACATATGGAAACAGCACATAAATAGTAAACTATAACATGAGCTAAATGTGTAACTGTTAGTACAACAGAAGGAAAAGTTTTTTTTAATTTTTTTCCCGAACCTTTTCCTTACTACGAGGCCCCATGAAAACTTACACCTCCCCCACCATGCCCTTGTTTCAGAAGGCTGGAATGTGTTCATGCAGGTATTTCTATGTAGATAGCGTTGTGAAACCAAGTGATTTGAATTGGCGCTAAAACACCCACAATGGTGAAATAAGTGTGATAAAAATATATATTAAACACTGTGAAAATATATGGTGAACCCAAAAAAATACTTCTCAACCTTCCGAGGAATATGTATAGATTCCCTACAACATTATCTTGGTCCAAGGTGGGGAGGGAGCGATGATTTCGGGAACACACCAAAATATAAAGGACATAAAAATGATAGTGCAGTATATCAACACACTAGTGGTATAAAACAATCTTGGCTCTGTAGAAATTCCTACTTACAACAAGTAGAACAATAAACAGCAATTGTCTGACTGTCAGTAGATGTAGAACAGGATCTCCAGCAGAGGTAGAAGCTCAGACAGGAGTTTTTTTCAGGTAAGAAATGATGCAAGAGATATCGCAGGATCAATTTCAAAGTGTGGTGTTCATAGAAGATAAAAGCGGACCATAGTATAGATCAAAATGTAAAATTTATAACATAAAAGCAAGATAAGAATCGTACTTACAATAAGTACATCACACATGTACATATAAAGGTATCTTGAGACAGTGGAGTGCCGGACCCGTGTGGAACAACTCGCTATTCCGTCTCTCTATGACTCCCGTCGTGCCACCGATGGATGGCGTCTGACGTCCCATCCGGTGTAGGAGTGACGTCGTCCGTTCGGGAGTAAGGGAGACGAGTAGCAGGGAAACAGCAGCAACTCCGGCGTCTTCACTTCAGAAGCGGCTGCAGCAAACTGATAGCTCTACGCATTTCGCTATACTAGGACAGCTTCCTCAGGAGCAAAATAACACCCCTAGTGGGTGGACACCAATATATAGTCTAACTAATTACATACAATTTAATCAATAAAATTTCACACAGGTTCGCCTTGAACAAGGTACAAAACTCTGTGGTCAAAACGACGCATAGTAAAAGATGATCAATGATCTACTCTGAATAGCTGACCAATGTATATGATATTATGTATTAAAAAATATATGACGCATATTAAAACTCATAATAGTCGGGAGAGAGAAGGGAAAAGAGAAAAAACATAATCAGTGATTTATATTAAAAAAAACATATAATATCCATTTTAATCTATTTGCAGACTAATAAAACTTAACCAAAAAACAATGTATATCGGTTAAGTATGGCATACATCTTTACACTAGAGGGCAAGGAGTGAAGGGGGTGGACTAGTATCCATAGAAGGTACCACAGTAGGTCTAAGAGATCTGAGCAAACAAAGGGAGAGGAATGTGTATTTCTAAACAAGAAAAGGAGCTATTTCGAAATCTGCATTAAGGCCATTTGGTATGAGGGTATTTAGTTTATGGATCCAATACATTTCCCGTTTGCTCAGATCTATGTCCCTGCTGCGGCCTCTCCAGTGCTGTAAAACATTTTCAATAGCAGTAAATTTTAGACCCTTTGGGTTGGAGCTGTGATATTTCGCAAAATGTTTTGATACACTGTGTGTGAGAATGCCACGTCTAATATTGCTAAGGTGTTCCACAATACGTGTTCGGATAGCTCTTTTAGTTTTTCCCACGTATTGTAGCCCACACGGGCATTCCAACATATATATAACATATTCTGTATAACAGTTTATGTATTGTCTGATCTTAAAATTTTCTTTGCTGTTATTGCATCTAAAGCTCTTTTTATCTAACTGTTTATGTTCGCACGCTTTACAGGTTGAACAACCATAAAAGCCCTCTATATATATTTTTTTTTTTTTACATACTGTTTATTGGTTTTTCAGAATATAACATACAATTATCTCATGAATACCGTAAAAAGCGTATTGTGGGACATACAACATCCATACCGACAGGGGAAAGGACAGACAGGAAGGTTTTGGGGTAGGAAAAAAAAAAGGGGGGGGGTGGGAGGGAGAGGGGGGAGGTAGAGGAAATATCTGTAATGCTCCATGTTCTCCGCTCCTACATAGATGGTCCAGTATCACGCCCAACCGTGTCTTCGTGGCATCAGGTAGTGGGGGGGGGGAGACGTCTAACCGCCCTTGGCGACCTCGTGGGGCTGGGCTACCATTACCCTCATGTGTTACCAACCTCAGCTCCTGGCTACCATCCAAGGAGAACTCACCTGTTCTTATCAAAGCCATACGGAGGCATTGCTCACCCCTGGGATGTCCGTCTGTGCCAGCCAAGGCTGCCAGACTTTTTGGAAATTTGGGCCAGTGTCGTTGACCAGACTTGTCAACTTTTCCATCTGGCAAACGAACCAAATTCTGTTTCGAATTTTATCTATTGATGGAATTGCATTCTGTTTCCACAGTGCTGCGGTCTCGCACCTCATAGCCGTAGCAAAGTGTGCTATTAATTTGTTCCCTGATCTAGACACTTCTTTCGTGGGTTTACCTAACAGGAACACCCACGGGTCTAGCTGAATTTTGAGGCCCAAAAAAATCCTCTGAAGCCAATCTCTGATTTGAGTCCAGATGGGTATGAGTCGTGGACAAGACCACAGCATGTGCACCAGATCTCCCTGTTCCCCGCACTGCCTGGGACAGAGCGGGGAAGCTCCCGCTACGAATTTTGCCAGTCTAACTGGGGTGAGATACCACCTCATTAATACTTTATATGAGTTCTCCTTCAATGTCGTGCAGATCGAGCTACTGGCCGCAGCCTTAAAGATCGCTGTCCAGTCTTCGTCGTCTAGTGGCCCTGTCAAGTCTGTCTCCCATTGTGTCATGAACCTGGGTTTGTGTGTGCCGTCGAAGTCAGTCCTGACCACCTCTTTGTACAAAGCAGAGATGAGTCCCCCTGTGTCGGTGCCCCGATCACAGAGCCTCTCAAAATTAGTTAGCGGTGGTCTGTTTGCATGTTTGGTGTAAAATGCCCGGACCTGGAGGTATCTAAAAAATTCTGTGTTGGGGATGTCAGTTTCTGACTGTAATAGATCGAATGGTTTGATAGTGTCCCGCCCCTCCAGGTCTTTCAGCCTTCTGAGCCCCATGTTTTGCCATAGTGTGAAGTTCTTACCATCTAGCCAAAATCCGGATTCCCATATAAGGGAGCCATTAAAGTGTGTTTTGAGGTTAATGAGTGATTACTTTTAGCCGCCTTCCAGACCGACAACGAGTTGAGCACCGAGGTCAGCGGGTTCTGTAGGTCTTTTAATCTAGATTTAGGATACCAAATTAAATCCTTGATCTCCAGCGGGGCGCACACCACCTTCTCCAGTGCCACCCATCGCCTCTGATCTGGGTCTCCATGCCACTGCGTAATTTGACATAATTGTGCCGCTTTATAGTATGCCAGCAAATTCGGCACCGCCAAGCCCCCGGATTCTCTAGGTCTTTGCATAATCGTCATTTTTACCCGTGGCGATTTGTTTTTACAGATACATTTTGTGACTAAATTCTGCAAACCCTTGATCTCTGATCGCACCACGGGTATCGGAAGAGTTTGAAACAGATACAATAAGCGGGGGAGAAGGTTCATCTTTACACAATAGATTCTGCCAACCCAGGAGATTCCGAAGGCGGACCAGGCTTTGAGTTCCTTCATCAGGGCCCTCAAAAGCCTTGGATAGTTCGCCTGATAAAGAGAGGAACTCTGTTTGGTAAGGTGTACCCCTAGGTACTTTATAGATTTAGGCTGCCATTGAAAGTTAAAGTTGATCTCTATTAATTTCTTCATATCTTTCGGCATGTTCAGACTGAGTGCCTCAGATTTGGTCTGGTTGATCTTAAAACCAGAGATTCGGTTGAATCTTTCCAGAAGGGCAAACAGATTGGGTAGTGAGGTAAGCGGCCTTGTCAGTGTCAAGATGATGTCATCTGCGTATAGAGCCACTTTATGCACCTGTGAGTGAATTTGGATTCCTGTTATGTCCGGGTTGCTACGGATGTGTGCTGCTAGCGGTTCCATGCATAGGGCGAACAACAGGGGCGAGAGTGGGCAGCCCTGTCTGGTTCCGCTTTTAATTTGAAACAGCGCCGACGGGAAGCCTTGGTGAACCACCTTGGCAGTCGGAGTTGTATATAATGCTTTTATTGCCCCTAGGATTTTCCCCCCGAATCCGAAAGCTCCAAGCGTGGACTTCATATATGGCCAATCTATCCTGTCAAAGGCTTTCTCCGCGTCTAAGCTTAGTGCCAGGCCGCGGACCCCGTTGGCATTTATGAAATCAATAATATCTATTATCCTTCTGGTATTATCGGCCGCTTGTCTGTCTCTAATAAAGCCAACCTGATCCGGGTGAATGAGCCTCGGCAGGACAACGCTCAATCTGTTGGCCAATAATTTGGAATAAATGTTGACGTCTGAATTGATTAATGATATCGGCCTATAACTTTGGCAATTTGTGGGATCTTTATCCTTCTTATGAATTATAGATATCGACGCCTGGAGCATCCGGTCCGAGAAGGGCTCCCCTGCCAGGACTCCATTGAATACTTTGAGCATGTGCGGAGCTAAAATCCCGATAAATTTTTTATAATACAAATTAGAAAACCCTTCAGGGCCTGGGGCTTTGGAGGGTTTTTAGGCTTTTAACAACCCCTATTAATTCCTCCAATGTGAAATCGGTCTGAATCGCCTCACGCTCCAGTCTGCTCAGCCTAGGTCAGCGTTTCCCAAACGGTGGGTCGCGACCCGGCACCGGGCCACGGCACCAAAATTGCCGGGTCGCAGCGAGGCTGGCCGCGCGGTGTCTCCCGTCCCCCCTGCTCAATTTTAAAAAAATGCCGGCGATTTCCCCCTGCGGTCCCGCGCGCTTGCGCAGGGCAAGCAGGGCCTGCTCCCTTCCTCCCCCCCCCCCGCTCCCAACGTGGGACGGAGGAGGAAGTACCAGCTCCTCTGCGGCCCGCACGTTACGTGGGACGGAGGGGGAAGTTCAAGCTCCTACTGCGGCGTGCTTCCCCCCGCAGCCAGCTTCCCCCCGCAACCAGCTTCCCGAGCTCACCTCCCATGGCACCCCCTCCCGAGCCCACCTCCCGTCCCCCCAAGCCCACCTCCCGTCCCCCCAAGCCCACCTCCCGTCCCGGGCAGCAGGGGATATCGGGGGCAGCAGGGGAAAGCGTCCGGCGGCAAGGTAAGTCACCCCACCCAGTCACTGCCTCCCACCCAAGTGCCCCTGGTCCCCCTCCCACCCACTCAAGTGCCCCTGGTCCCCCTCCCACCCACCCAAGTGCCCCTGGTCCCCCTCCCACCCACCCAAGTGCCCCTGGTCCCCCTCCCACCCACCCAAGTGCCCCTGGTACCCCTCCCACCCACCCAAGTGCCCCTGGTCCCCCTCCCACCCACCCAAGTGCCCCTGGTCCCCCTCCCACCCACCCAAGTGCCCCTGGTCCCCCTCCCACCCCCCCAAGTGCCCCTGGTCCCCCTCCCACCCCCCCAAGTGCCCCTGGTCCCCTCTCCAGTCACTCACATCCGTCGTTGCCTGTAATTCACTGTTTGTGTCTGTGTGGGTATAGGGGAGAGCGAGTGTGTGTGGGTATAGGGGAGAGCGAGTGTGTGTGTGTATCTGTGTGGCTGCGTGTGTGTCAGTGGCTGCGTGTGTGTGTCAGTGGCTGCGTGTGTGTGTGTCAGTGGCTGCGTGTGTGTGTGTCAGTGTCTGCGTGTGTGTGTCAGTGGCTGCGTGTGTGTGTCAGTGGCTGCGTGTGTGTGTATCAGAGGCTGTGTGTATGTATCAGTGTGTTTGTCAGTGGCTGCCATTGGCTGTGTGTGTGTGTATCAGTGGCTGTGTGTGTGTGTGTGTGTATCAGTGGCTGTGTGTGTGTCTGTGCAGGCCCTATAGGCGATAAAATTTTTAGTGGGTCACGAAGGAGAAGTTCAAAAATAACCGGGTCACGGAAAAAAAAAGTTTGGGAAACCCTGGCCTAGGTCATTCTGCTTCTTGCAGGAATGACTGTAGTATGGAATTTGTCTTTGTGTTATGTGCCACCTTCTCCACGTTGTATAACTGTTCATAATAAAGTCTAAACTCTTCCACTATGCGTTTGGGGTTGGAGGACATTTCTCCCGAGGTGGTCCTGATTGCCTGTATGTTATAATTTGGTTGCCTATTGCAAATTCTGTTAGCTAGCATGGTGTCAGGCTTGTTGGCTTTCTCAAAGAATTTCCTCTTTGTCCAGCTCAAGTCTCGCTCGGCCTGGGATGTGAGGAGGAGGTTAAGCTCAATCCTTACGTCCTTCAGCTCCTTTAGAGTGTCCCCTCTACCTGATCGGCTATGAAGTGTAGAGAGCTCATGTAACCTCTTATATAGTTGAGTCACTTTGGCTTCCCTTAGCTTTTTCCGTCTAGCTGCTAGACTAATCAGGGTTGCGCGCATTGTGGCCTTGTGAGCCTCCCACAATGTGATGTGAGATTCCACACTACCCGTGTTCAGCAAGAAAAATTGCCTAATCTCTTCCTTGACCGTCTGTGCGAGCTCCGGAATCTTAATCAGGGACTCGTTCAGTTTCCAGTTTGCTCCGGGGCTAATCGGCCTAATTTGCGTGCATCTCAGCTCTACTGATGCATGGTCCGACCATGAAATATCATGAATTATAGTGTCGGAGATCTGAGGGACCATTCTACTCGACACGAAGAAGTGGTCAATCCTGCTGTAACTGTCGTGGGGGTGCGAGTAAAATGAGTAGCTACGCTCGCCAGGGTGTTGTTCCTGCCAAATGTCCACCAGTCTGCCTCTCCTTAGCCCTTCTAGGAGCGTTGTAGCCCCCGACTGTCTTTCCCTATCTTGTCTTGGGGATCTGTCTATGCGGGGGTCCATTACTTTGTTGAAGGATCCTGCGATTATTATATTGCATACCGCCCAACGGGGAAGTTGGAGGAAAAATGCATCAAAGAACTGGGGATCTCTCTCACAAGGGGCATATATGCAAGCTAGGGTCACCCTACACTGCTGTAGCAATCCCACAAGGATAATGTATCTACTTAGGGTCTCGCTTTATCTGTTCGACTTCAAAGGGGACTCTATTGTGAAATAGTATAGCAACCCCTTCTTTCTTTTCTTTAGCTGAGGCGAGGTAAAATTTTCTAAAATCTTTGTCTATAAACACTGGGTTTTGCTTGGAGCTATAGTGCGTCTCTTGGAGGAAGAGAACGTCTGTTTTCCTGCGTTTGAACTCAGCAAAGGCGATTCTGCGCTTCTGCGGGGAGTTAAAACCCTTAACATTTTGTGATAAGAACGTTAGTGCCATGTGTGTGTATATATAGATCCTGCGTATACATGGTAAAGTCGAGTCCTACCCGTGCCTTGTGTCCAGGTAGGGCGCCCGGAGCGGCCGTATCGTTTTCTTGTTGCCTTTGCAATTCCTCTGTGGGAGCCTGGGGATGGGGAAGGGAAACACATAGGGGGATGACAAAGAACACATATCCATACAACATAAACATATGAAACCAATTTGGTCCTAACCGACCTATGGTTTGCTGCCCGGGAATATTGCCCATGCCGTGGACTCTCCCTCCCTCCTGTCCAGGCTCGTGGGGCTTGATCCTGCCCACGAATTCCCGGGTCTTTGACTGGGCTGTGGTTTAAGACCGCAACCCAGCCCCACGGGCACATGCCAACAAGCGGGGACGAGGGCAGTCACCTGCCCTCTCCGCCGGCGAAGCACACATTAGATAATATTTGTTCTAACACTAAACTCAGACTAGAACTAATCTAACTTAACCGGTAAGTGGATTTGTTTGTACCTTAACTGCGCGGCTAACTGCGCTTTGATACCAACTGTTTGATCTACTCTAATCTATACGATGTAAAAAGAATAACTAAGGATAGCTAAGGGTTACTAAGGTTAGCTAAAGCTACCTAAGCTGGGACCCCTTCTAACTTTGCCCTACTTGTGCAGCCTGGCCCCAGGTGATTGTTTCTCTCCGCTGCGGGTGCAAGCTCCCTCTCTATTCCAGTATTAACTGTCGCTAATCTTAAATTTATCTGCGCCTAACCACGTTTCCCGCCCCTCACCTTCCCTGCTCCAGGTCCCCCATCAGGTGTCCCGCTGGGCCCGAGACCCGAGTCCAGTCCCCCCCTCCCCCCGCGGCCGCTATCCTTTACCCCCCCCCCGCTCCCCTTGCGTCAGAATTCGCGTACCCTCCGGGGAGCACCCCCCAGTCCCCGCCTTGAGCCTCCAGTATGCTGCAAGTGCTTCCGGTGCTGCCACTTCCGGTCAGACGGGGCTCCGTGGGGACCCGCCCCCCGGCGTCATCGTCGTCGGGGACGCACATCCGCCCGCGAGCAGCAGAGGGAAGCAGGCGTGTCCTGACGGCGGAGCTGGCTGGAGCTCCGCAGCTTTGTGCCAAAATGATGTCCGCCATTCTTCTCAGCGCGCCTGCACCTGCTCGTCCTGCGTATCTTGCATGGCCGCCATTTTGGTGAGTAAAGGCTTGATTATTTTCAGCAACCGCTGGCTCATTCTTAGTGGTGTGATGTTTTAAGTTCGGGCTACAGCGAGGTGAGGGGAACCGGGCCACAACTCTGGTCAGCCATTAACAGAGGGGGACAGCCAGGGCCAGACACAGGCAATTTGGGACTGTTTTAGGGGAGCAGACCAGGCGAAGTTCAAATGGGTCTCGGGGTTCCCGCCTTTTCTTTTCTCTGACCTGCCGCTGGGCCCACTCTCTCCCATTCTGCCGGTCGGGGTGGACGGGCCTCCGGTACCTGCAGCGTCAGGGAGACCCAGCCTCTTCAGAAACTCCGGACCATCCGACAGCTGTTTGAGCGCATGTGACCGGCCATTCTGCACCACTATCAGCGCAAAGGGGAAGGCCCACCTATATCTGATCCCCCTGTCTCTCAGCAGTCTGGTAATGGGTTGGAGGGTCTTCCGACGCGCTAGCATTATTGGAGAAATGTCTTGGTAGATGGCCATTTCTACCCCCTCGAACGGCACGAGCGGAGTGGCCCTGGTAAGCCTGCATATCTCCTCTTTAGTGGTGAAGTGGTGGAGGCGGAGGATAATATCCCTGGGGGGATTGTTGGGCAGTGGACGGGCCCGAAGATCTCGGTGGCACTGGTCCATGACCAGTTCAGCCTGTTTTCCCCGGCATGATGGATGACATCCATCTGCTGAGTAGCAGCTCTGGGTCCAGGATCTCCTCTGGGATTCCCCTGACCCGTAGATTATTTCTTCTGTCCCGGTTCTCACTATCTTCGTGGCGCTCCTCCAGCTCTGCCACCCGCTTCTCTAGTTTAGTGATCCGGGAGCTGGATTCTCTCTGGCACTTAGTGGTAACCTCCATATTCTCCTGTAAATCGTTCATGCGGGTGCCGATGCTGACGATATCTCTCCTCAGGTGTTCCACTTCTCCCCGGAAAAATGTCTTCAGGTCGGAGAGAAGCTGTGCTATTTCTCTCTTGAGCGACCCGGTATGCTCCTCTGGCTATTTCTAGCTCCGGTGCAGAGTCAGAATCGGTGGCCGCCATGTTTTCAGCTTCCCGTGTCTTCTTCGTCCCTGAGAAGTATGCGCGGACATCCACCTTTTGTTTGGGCTTCTTGCGGGTCGTCGCCATCTCCGTTTGTCCGGGGTGACTTGGGGATCTTGGGGCAGCTTTTTAATTTCGGCTGTGTTAGATTTTTCACTATAATTTTATTGATTTTTGCCGGCGGGCAGTGGAGCTGTCAGTTCAAGCCTCCATCTCCATACCCGTCGCGCATGCGCCTCAGCCCTCTATATTTTTAAACCATCCTTTATTTTTTGTCTCTAGTTTTTTTAAGGCACCAAGAGCCACAATATTTTTTATATTTTGTGCTTTTTTTAAAGATTATTTTAGGGTATTCAGGAAGTTCATTTTTTAAAATTGGATCAGTTCTTAGAACATGCCAATGTTTCCTTATAATTTTGCTGATACTATTTGCTTCCATGTTATATGTAGTTAAAAAAGCTGTATCAAAGTGATTGTTAGTACTTTTCGATCCACTTTTAGGTTCTAATAATTCCTTTCTTTTTAAAGATTTGGCTTTATTGAATGCTGTATCCAATGTATCTCTCTTATATTCTTTTTGGATAAAACGTGATTCAAGTACTTTACATTGTTCATTGAAAACAGTATCATCTGTACAATTCCTGCGCATCCTCCTATACTGATTGTATGGTACATTATCCATCCATAAGTGGTGGTGACAGCTGGAGCGTAGAATGTAATTGTTGCTGTCTACATTTTTTAAATGAGATTTAGTTTTCAGAGAGCCATCTTCAATATAAATGACTAAGTCCAAATAATTTAGTGAAACATTGCTGGTTGTGGAGGTGAACTTTAAATTTAACACATTATCATTCAAATTTGTAATAAACTGATCCAATCTTTGTTGATCGCCTTGCCAAATTAAAATAATATCGTCAATGTAGCGCCGCCATAGGACAACGCCCTCCCCCAGCATGCTATTGGTCCAGATGTTGTGCTCTTCCCAAAAACCCATAAAGAGATTGGCACAACTGGGGGCGAACTTCGTTCCCATGGCGGTGCCACATTTCTGAATGTAAAAAATGTCCTCAAATAAAAAGAAGATTTTTTCTAATATAAATGTTATGCTCTCCAATATAAATTGGGCCTGCAATTCATGTAATTCCGAGTCTCTATCCAGAAAATATTTTATAGCTTCACAGCCTAGATTATGTGCAATTGAGGTGTACAATGATGAAACATCTATGGTTGCTAATATATATTCTTCTTTCCAAACAACTGTATCCAAAATTTGAAGTATTTCGGTTGTGTCTTTCAAGTATGATTTCAGGGTTTTTACATACCCTTGTAAAAAGGTGTCAATGTATGCTGATAAATTGGAGGTGAGGGAGTTGATACCAGAAATTATTGGTCTGCCCGGGGGGTTCTTTTGACACTTATGAATCTTAGGTAATATGTAAAATATTGGTATTTGAGATGTTTTATTGAGTAGAAATGTATATTCCTGTTCAGTAAGAATACCAATGTCTTTTCCTTTATCTAATAGGGATTGTAGATCGTTAGTAAATACTTTAGTTGGATTTTTCTTTAAGATTTCATAAGTGTGGGGATCCCCAAGAGGCGACCAGCTTCTTTGAGGTAATCTTCTCAGTTCATGATAACCACTCCCCCTCCCTTATCAGCCTGTTTTATAATTATGTTTGTATTTTCTGTAATTTCTTCTAAGGCTTTTTTTTCCTCTTTTGTTAAGTTATTTCTAATTTTAGACTTATTATTTTTTAGTAGATCTCAAAGTCCTTAATGATTAAATTATAAAAGACTTCCAAGTAGTTGCCCTTATAATATGTTGGATAAAAGGTGGACTTATTCCTTAGGGTAGTATGTTTGAATTTTTCTGGCTCTTTTTGAACAATTGGATTAAGGTTTATTAGTCTTGAATCTGAATTTTTGCTGAGAAAAAATCTCTTAACAGTAAGTTTTCTTAGATATTTGTTAGCATCCAAAAATAACTCAAAGTTGTTTGGCCCTATTGTAGGAGCAAAGGACAGGCCTTTGGAAATAAGATTTAATTGTGGAGTTGAAAGAACAGTGGAACTTAAATTAAAAATGCTTTTGTAATCTTTAGAATTTGCTTTTTTCACTCTCTCTTTTTTCTTTCCTCTCCCCCGTTTTCCTCTCTGTTTATTTCCCCTTTGTGTTGTACACTCTCTTCTTCTTTCTCCAGAAGTGGTGTGAAGGGATTTATTATTTCCCATGTTTTGAGAGTGTCTTCTATCTCTAAAAAAATCACTGGATCCTGTGGCTCCAATAGGGGAACGAGATCTGCTAGTTTGTTGTTGTCTTGTAAGCTGATATCTATCTCTCTCTCTCTTCTTCTCTCCTCCCTCTCTCTTCTTAATTCTATCTCTTTTTGCTTCTCTCTCTCTCTTTGATATTCTTTCTCTTTCAATTCTCTATCTCTATGGTCTCTATTGGATAGATACTCTCTATCTCTGTGGGACTCTCTCTCTCTGTATATCTCTTTGTCTCTAATATCCCTCTCTTTATGTTCTTTTATCCTTAGATCTTTTTCTCTCTGTCTCTCTCCCTCCAATCTCTGCTCTCTCTCTCTCTCTCACGATCCCTCTCTCTCTTTGTTCCACACGGGTCCGGCACTCCACTGTCTCAAGATACCTTTATATGTACATGTGTGATGTACTTATTGTAAGTACGATTCTTATCTTGCTTTTATGTTATAAATTTTACATTTTGATCTATACTATGGTCCGCTTTTATCTTCTATGAACACCACACTTTGAAATTGATCCTGCGATATCTCCTGTATCATTTCTTACCTGAAAAAACCTCCTGTCTGAGCTTCTACCTCTGCTGGAGATCCTGTTCTACATCTACTGACAGAGTCAGACAATTGCTGTTTATTGTTCTACTTGTTGTAAGTAGGAATTTCTACAGAGCCAAGATTGTATTATACCACTAGTGTGTTGATATACTGCACTATCATTTTTATGTCCTTTATATTTTGGTGTGTTCCCGAAATCATCGCTCCCTCCCCACCTTGGACCAAGATATGTAGATAGCGTTGGCATGGAAACTAGCTCTCATGCCACATGAGCACGTACAATTTATGTTTAGTCACACGAAACGCCTACCGCGAAATTCAGTTCACATAATGCCTCTTACTGCACCGACACACTTTATTCGAGCAAATACGCGGTATGTACCTGGCAGATACCTGGAATGCGCCGCTCCTCACCTCTGACAAGCCCCGTTGCGTTTGCCTTCCCAGCCTGGGTTCATGCCTGGCTGACGGGCGGCTGATCTGTTAAATGATAATGATTAGGATTTAATAGGCTGCAATGCTTCGCGTGTCTACCAGATGGCATAAATTCATGAATTGTAATGCAGTATATATATATATATATACTGTGCAGTATTGCAGCCAGCGGGAATAAAATGCTTCAATCCCTGCCTGGAAAATACCTCAATGCACTCGGGCAGAAAACAGTCACAAACCTCAATACACCCGGGTATACCCGAATTCGTGGGACTAGCCGAGCTCGAATAAAGTGTGTCGCCAGTGTACATATGTTGTTTATTACAATACTCTACTACTGTTGATCTTGTGCATTTGTTAAAGAGCAATTTACAGATGTTAAGCACATAGGCTAACTATTAATAACTATCAGTGTGCTATATGATCATTAATAAGTTATTAATACGAGACTGAATTTGATATAACATATGACCAAGCTCTGTGTGTGATTGAAGAGGTTCCGTGTCATGTGTACTGTACCTACCAAATTTACTGTATAATTCGATAACACTATATATAATTATATGATTATTGAAACCTCAGCTATTCAAAGGTAGCATTGTTTCCACTGCTTGTTCACTCTATTTCCTTAGGGACATTATATACTATATGCATGTCTCATCAATTATTTATGCACAGCCTACGTCAGTGTTTCTAATTATCTTGTCATATTAAGACATTAGGGTTCACATTGTAAGTTTATCCCTATATCAGCTTCAGTGTTTCTATTGGGTAGTATTCATGTCAGGGGTCCTAGCCTAAATTTTAATATTGTTGAACTGTTATTTATCTCTCTTTGTGTCAACTAATAAATTGTAATTTTCTACTAAGGTATACCTGAGTGCTCATAAGCGGGTTTCTTTTCTTTTGCTATCATACTATCACTGACCCGTGAGCACCGCCAATTATGATAATAATAATTTTTTCATTACATACTGGCTTATGGTGACCATTATTCTATTGGAGTGGATGCGAGGTTATTTTCCCCTTTTTTTCCGTAACTATTACAATCATATAGCAGTACATAAGTTGCTGACCCTAGTGTGAAGCATATACTGTATTAGTATTCAGTAAAGTCTCCTGGAGATGATCTCCAAATGACTAAAGTACATAGACCTGGTAATATATACCAATTTAGGTCTAAGGACTTCCATTAATACAATTAATACTAAAACTCCAGGGTGATAAATTCAGACCTGGAGCACTAAATATCCTTAAGGAGATGAACCAATAAAGGTACAATCAAAATAATGATCTTAAAAAAACTTGCATAAAAAACATGTACAGTGTATCCACAGTCTAAATCAAGCATGTCAAACTCGCGGCCCGCAGGCCGCATGCAGCCAACAACGAATATCTTTGTGGCCCAACCAATATAATGGTACACAATAATAATAAGGAACCACAACGTTCGCCAATGACCGATTACTATAGTCGTGTTGCATCTATGTAGTGACCTTACGCGTAGGCGCACCATTTCGCCCCATTAATACTAGCAGAGAATATTTTAGCAACCGATAATACCTACCACGCCATTAGTCTTGTACTGACTTGCTTGGTGCGCCTAACAGGAAATATTTTGCTTTCGGAGAACAAGAAAAATAGGTTTTTTTACGTTACGCTTATTCATTTGTGCAGTTATTCTGCGACTGGTAAGTTAATGTTCAAGAAAAAATATTGATTTTTATTAAAATGTTTTATTATTTTGTGTTAACAATTACTCATTTATTCCAGCCCTTTGTATTTAGTATGTCTTTATCGAAACCAAGTGGTAGTAAAACTAAACGAAAAATTGCTGACGAACATCGAAATTTCCAAGAAAAGTGGGAATTGGAGAATTTTTGCTGTGAAGTAAAAGATAAAATAATCTGCTTGATATGAAATGATGCTATTAGTGTACCAAAGTTATATAACATTAAACGTCACTATGAACAACATAAATCAAGATATGATAATTACGACGGATTAATGAGACAAGATTAGTTGAAAGAGCTCAAGTTGGGACTGAAAAGACAACAGTTCATGTTTACTAATGTATCACAAGAAAGTGACGCGGCGGTGCATGCAAGCTACGTCTTGTCGGAGTTGATAGCTAAACACTCTAAACCTTTAACCGAAGGTGATTTCATCAAGGAATGTCTAATTAAAACTGCAGACATTTTTTGTCCTGGAAGTGTGAAGGTTTTTCAAGTAATCTGTCTCGAAATACATTTGCGGAAAGAGTTACTGATTTGGCCGGCAATTTAAGTGATCAGATCAAAGCAAAATCATCAAGTTTCTAAGCTTTTTCCACTTCCTGTCCCGAGAGTACGGACATTGGGGGCGTAGCACAATTAGCTGTGTTTCTTCGTGCTTGCAACACAGATTTCAACATTTTTGAGGAATTATTGTAACTAGTACCGATGCGTTGCACTACTACAGGACACGATATATTTAATTGTGTTTATGAACTTCTGCAAATATACAATCTACCTCTATCAAAATTTACTTCTGTAGCTACAGATGGAGCTCCTTCAATGACTGAAAAACCAACGGTTTCCTGGCATTACTGCGAAAAAAACAAAGTGAAATGTATGACGGATCCAAGACTCATCATATGCATTACATTATACATCAATAAGTATTATGCCCGAAGGTAATAAACATGGAAAATGTGTTGACATCTATCACAAAAAATGATCAACTTCATAAGATCTCGAGGCTTAAATCAGCGACAGTTCTCTGCTTTCTTAAGTGAATTAGAAACGAATATTCCGGTTTGTCCTACTATACTGAGGTACGTTGGTTATCCTGCTCCAAGGTTCTTTAACAATTCTGGGACTTGAAAGAAGAAATATGTCAGTTTTTAATAACTAAAAATCAAGACACAAGCTTGTTTTCTGATCCAGTATGGTTGCAAGATTTATCCTTCATGGTTGATATAACAAAACACTTATACGATTTAAATTTAAAACTGCAAGGAAAAGATCAGATCATTACTAACATGTGTGACCAAGTTAAAGCATTCAAATGTAAGCTGGTTCTTTGGGAAAAGCAGTTGAAAAATTAAGATTTAACGCACTTTCCGACATGCAACATGAACAAATCAAGTTTAGGCGAAACTGCATCGTATCAAAAATACGCAGAATTTTTTTAAGCCTTAGAACTGAATTTAAAACAAGGTTTGCAGATTTTAATTCTTTGGAAGACAAGTTTTCTTTGTTTTCTTCGATTTTCTCATTAAATTTAGAATCAGTACCTAATCATATGCATCATATGGATGTGATTAAGATCCAGTGCGATTCACATTTGAAGGCAAAATTCAGTGACATTGGCGTGCCTGAATTTTACAAATATTTGCCAGCCAGGTTTGAAAATAATCGAAAATTCGCATATGAAATTATTTCCATGTTTGGAAGTACTTATCGGTGCGAGCAGTTATTTACACTTATGAAAGGAAATAAGTCCCCCATCAGATCCAGAATTACTGACATTCACCTTGGATCAGTTTTGAAAGTAATCACTGCGAACAAGGTTTCCCCCGAAGTAGGAAAGATAGTAGCAGAGAAGAGATGCAAAGTGTCAGGAAGAAAACATTAATTGTATCGTTGTTCTTGTTGTTTTTTTTATACTGTACTTTTCGAAATAAACCTACGTTTCTATGAAAATTTAAGTTTTTGTTTTTTTGCGGCCCACATAAACTTAAACCTTGTTTAATTGGCCAGTGTTAGCCTTTGAGTTTGACATGCTTGGTCTAAATAGTATTAGCTGTGAGCTCACCAATGACCAGTTATTGGATGTGGTTCATCAGCACATACAATTATCGCATATACAGAGTGCTTTCTCAAAGTACGTACAGAATTGTCTCGTTGGATAGGGAACACAATGTGAGCATATATACTGTATGCCTCTGTCGCACAGAAGTTAGAAGTGTATATGCAACAAGATGCATGTCCAACTGATGACATCTCTTCCGTTAGTGGCAGTGAAAAAAATTGCTGCCCTGGTTTTAAAAGAACAGGCCAGTGAGGCAAACACAGCTGAGAGCAGGCACATCAGGTGTATATTGAAACCTGCAGGCGCAGCCTTTCCAATCACTGACATTTCTAAAGAGGTCAACACTGTTAAGCATGTTTTACAATGCTTCACAACAAAACACTGATGGTTTGGGTGCATCATACAACATTTCATTGTTGATTGCTAAGTCTAGAAAGCCACATACAATTGGTGAAGAAGTCATCCTACCAGCAGTTAGTCAGGTTCTGAGTTCTGTTTTGCATAAGTCACCACATGATATAATAAAGACGATTCCTCTCAGCAACAATTCAGTGCAAAGACGCATAGATGAAATGGCTGAGATTGTGGAAGATACACTGTGCAGCACACTAAGGACAACAACATTTGCATTACAGCTGGATGAGTCAACTTTACAAGACAATGAATCTTTGCTTCTCGCTTATGTATGCTTTATAAAAGACGAAAGTTTGGCTCAAGTGTTATTTGCAAGGCAACTAAAAACAGATACTAAAGAAGATTCAATATTTTGTGTTATTGAGCAGTTCTTCAAAGAAAAGGAAATTTCGCTTACTAACCTACTTGCTTGTGCAAGTGATGGAGCACCATCATCCTTGAGAACAAGGCTATCTAGGGAATGTAAAAACAGAATCAGTCTAGAGACTATTTTAGGAAGGAAACTAGAAACTACTGTATGGGAGAAAAGGAGAACAGAACAGATACTTTAAACCAAGGACATAGTATTACAAACACTCCCCAAGATATGATAATTTTGGAAATAAAAAATGGGCCGGAAAGAGAGAAAAACCTAGCAGGGCATCTAAAAATAAAACCACATTTGAATTTCTGAAACCTACAGTATCTTTAGGGGTAGATATCAGGATTATGAATCAGGTAGGAACTAACATGATTCCTCTCTTTTAGAGAACAGAGAGAATTCAGCTCTAAGAATCAACTCAATCGAGGAGGATACCAGGGAAAGATGGTTCCACAAAAACAGTTTTTCCCCATTTGAGGGATATATCGAGGATAGCATCCCCCCAAAGGTGAAAAAGAGACAGTGACGAGACTCCACAGGGGTAGTAGGAGGTGCACAAAAAAAGAGTAAGTGACAACCCCTAAGGGGATTTTCAATCTATGTGGTATAGCACTTTCCACGGACCAAACATCGGTGCTTAATATAGGTCCTAACTTTGCACTGTCTTTGGGACCTACTGTAACACGTTCAAATTATTTGTCGATGAAAACAAATTTCTAAGGAAAATAATCTTGAGACGCTATTTTCTTAAACGCAATTTAGATGACTTCAAAGATAGCGTAACAGAATTACCTCCAGTAAAGAGTGAACAATTTATCCATTCCCATTTAAAACCCAAGTCCACTTTCTTCCCCCATCATTGTAAGGTAAATTTCACTGAAATATTCCATCAAATGGTCATTAGTGACTTTGAAACGATGTTTCAAATTAATAAGATTAAATCCAACTTTACAAGAGAGGAGAATGAAGCGCTTAAACAATTACAGTCGAATAAGGAAATAGTAATTAAACAAGCGAACAAGGATGGGGGGACTATGATTATGAGTTCCGAATATTATCTGCAAGAAGCGAATATAATTCTCGGGGACTCAAAAATATATCAAATTCTTCGTAGTGATCCTACCATAAAGTTTCAAAAAAGATTGGAGGAATTTCTTATAAATGGCAAATCAATTGGCATTATCGGTGATTCCGATTGTAAATCTCTCTTCAATAAATTCCCTAGATTATCTACTGTATTTTTTTACTTTATTCCCAAAATCCACGGGGAATACCTATGAATTCTGGGATTAATTCCATCTCATAGAACCTTTCCGAATATATTGATTTCTATTTACAAAAATATGTGGTTAAATTGCCATCTTACTTACGAGATACCACTCAACTAATCAATCTTTTGGATTAAATGATCTGGGAGAAAGATTTTCTATTCGTGACTTATGTCACAGCCCTTTATACCAGTATTGACCATACACAGTGTTAAAGCTACAGAGGAATATTTTAAAAGGGATATAGACATGAAAGATGAACAGGCCAAATGTATAATCAAAGGCATTGAGTTTATTCCGAAGAATAACTACTTTTGGATTGATGACCGCTATTACCTCCAGATTTCTGGTATTGCCGTGGGGACCAGGTTGGCGCCGACCCATGCGAACTTATTCATGGGAATGTGGGAGAAGAACCATGTATGGGTTGTTGTGACGGTAGGGGTAGACAGTCTTCATAATAAAGGTGAATGAGAGAGAAAAATAGAAGAAAAAAAATGGGTGCACTTAAAAACAAACCTGCTCCAATAGACCTCTGCCTGGGATCCAATGACCAAGATTGATCAATGGGAGAGTGATGAGTAAACCTGGAACAGGGATGACACTGTGGTACAAATGGTAACCAAACACAGATAAATGATGAACCAATAAATTAATTTGGAATGAATAAATCACTGAATATAAAGTGGATGACTAAAAAAGAGAAGTGACGAACCAAATGATGAGCTGACAATAGGGTTATGGATCAGTGGTGTCTATAAACAAGTGTGTAAGAGTTGGTTACAATTAATATCCCCTCATCTTCACTAATTAATATATGAAACATATAAACATGAAAGAAATTAAGTATTATTTATGAAATTGCATAATATATACGTTTTTAATGTAATATACTAGTTTCTTTCACACAACAAAGGTTTTTATTTAAACTATTAATGGATTCAACTACAAATAAGTTTATCAAAGTCCTCATTAAATTGGGTTTTCAGACTTCAATCTAAGAATATTTATAAGTTTGTTTATAAATTTTTGACACTGGTTATATTAATTCACTTATTGTTTTGTTTTTTTACATTTGTCTTCCTATAACCATTCCTATTTTATGTCCAGCTGTACATTGATACTCATTTTTTGTACTAATTGAAATGTGTTATTGGGCACTTACACTTTTTTTTCATTTTTTACAATCATACTGTATTTTATTAATTATGTGACATGAACCAAATCAAAGTACTGTGGAGGGTTTCCCACGGTATTATTTTTTAGACCCCTTTAATGAAACACAAGCTTTTCAATTATTTTATTTTTTCACCTTAAGATCATTATCAATCAAAGAATCAGGGGGATATTTAAGACTGTGAAAAAAGCCCACCCAGTATCCCTGACGAAGCCAACTTGACTGACGCTTTTTGACTATTATGCTTGTCACACACAGGCTGTTCATTCTGCATATTTTGATTTAGAGTATCTCTACTCTCATGACACGTGTGTTACTGTGTTTCATGTTTAGAGTGACCCTCTGAGCTTGGTCACCTATTTCTCGCAGAGATTCTATTGCTGTGGCACAATCTGACTGTATCCGAGAGCAGCATAAAGAAGATGAGATGCAGCATTGGACGGAAATATGGACGTGTGAGGTTAGTACTGGACAGTACAGGAGGTAAAAGTGTTGTTTCGCAAACTGTACTGCACTGTGCCGCTAATTTTTTTTATTCCTTGTCATTACAGAGCGTACCCCATGATACGGGACGCAAACAAAATCAAAAGAGTGCTCCAGGCCCAGGCATGGATCGACAGCGGGGAGACTTTCCAGGATTGCATCTTCACTGATGAGTCTACTGTGTCGCTGGAGAGATTTGCAAGCTTTGCGTTCCACAAAAAAGACCGCATATCTTTGAAGCCGCGGCCAAACCACCCTGTGAAGCTGCCTGTGTGGGGTGCCATCTCTAGGCGTGGACCAGGATGCATTGTCATCTTTGAAGGTAAAATTTATCAAATATAATGTCGCCTAATGCACTGTACTTGACTAGTGTTGCCTTACCGTATGCACTGTACTGTACTATTGTGCAGTTTTTTGAGCACTTTTCTTTTCTTGCTATAGGAATCATGAATAAAGCTTTCTTCCAAGACAACATCACACGCGACTTCCCCAATGGTCACCGCTTCTACCAGGACAACGATCCGAAGCACACCGCGTCAACGGCGCATATCCTTGAGCGCGGCATCAAATGGGTGAAGACGCCAGCGGAGTAAGTGCAGTAGACCGGAGTAAGTGCAGTAGACCGTGTCCCATTTTTGTTCCCCACTGTTTTTAGCTCTTAAACCAATTGTCCTTTCTTTCCAATGACAGATCGCCAGACTTCAATCCGATCGAAATGGTCTGGCATCAGCTGAAGGACCATATCCGGAAAGTGGCGAAACCCTCCAAAAAGGACGAGTTGTTGAAAGGCATACTGAGTTTTTGGAACGATGTACTCACCGTGGAACGCTGCAATAAATATATAGACCATATTGCCACTGTGTTGCCCATTGTCATCGCGCATAATGGGCAAGCATCAGGAAAGTAGTACAGTGCTGTAGTATTGTAAGTACAGTATGATACAGGTAAGTATGGCACAGATTTTTTCTTTCCAGATAGTCAGAGTATACAGTAGTTCCAGTATACAGTAGACTAGTTTGACAGTACTACAGTAACTGCCTACTAACTGCTCCATTTTTTTCTTTCCAGAGAAAGCTGCACCAGCCACCTACAGTAGTTCTGCCATAATACAGTACAGTACGCACATACAGTACAGTACAGTAACTGAACTAAGTTTTTGTTTTCTTGTCGTTCCAGGAAAAAGGGTGGCCTAGGGGGAGATGGGGGCGTTGTGTCCCGTCAAATCTGCTTGTACAGTCAAATGTACAGTATATAAACAGCAGTAATGATGTACACAAAACCTCTCTTCTCTCAATGAACTACTGTACTGCAGACAGAATGAGGAAAAGATAAAGAAGGAAAAATAATATTACTATACAGTATATACAGTAGTATATATATTATACAGTACATTACAGTACTGTATATAGTATTAAATCATATTCTTATAAATGTGCATTACTCATGTTTCCCCATGTTTTACAAATGTAAAGAACTTAATAAAGACTGCATTATGTATTATTCTCTGGAGGTGTGTGGATGAAATAGTTAGCAGCACTGTAATTTCAAAAGGCAGTTCATCATAAAAATAATTTAATAAAGGCTGCAGTGTGTATTATTGTGTGTTGATGGTTAGAATTGCTGTGCACTTGAAATGTTTCAACATTGTACAGTATTTGTAAATAAATGTTTTTGTACTGACTCCACCAATAAAAGAACATGTTATATTTATATATTTATATATTTTTATTTTAAAGATATTAAAGAATGTACTGTATTTAATTTAAAACATGTGACTGTAAACCATACTGACTGACACTGTATTTCATCAGGGTGTGAAAACATGTATCAGTTTACGCTCAATTCTCACAGTGCTGTGCACATCACAGTCAAATTTACATATCAAATTCGAGAGGGGATTTTCCAAAGCAGGCCTCTAAGGGTTGGGGGAGGGGGATGGTGTGATTAGACGCAGGCGTACTGAGCCTTTGTAGCTCGGCTATGGGTGGATTAAAAACACAATGGCAATATGCAGAAGGTTAACGACCCAGTGGTGAGAGGGGGTTGGTACTGTAGGATAGGGTGACTCAGCCGATTGACGCTTGGCTAGGGAGGGATTAAAAACTCTGGAGGTGTGTGGCTGAAATAGTTAGCAGCACTGTAATTTCAAAAGGCAGTTCATCATAATAATTTGATGCATAAGCCCCCAAAGACAAGCCCCAAATACTGTACATAAAAAGCAAGTCACTTTAACTCCCTGTGCCCCGTGCACCAAAAACAAACAGATTTTATATACAGTACAGTATATATACTGTATACTGAATTATAAATTAATATTCATAGTGTAAACATCCATTTTACAGGTATCTCCATGTTTTACAAATGTTTTGTAAATGTTTCTCCGATTTCAATGTGGCAGAAGAATTTAATAAAGGCTGCAGTACGGTATGTATTATTGTGTGTTTATGGTTATAATTGCTGTGCACTTGAAATGTTTCAACATTGTACAGTATTTGTAAATAAATGTTTTTGTACTGACTCCACAATAAAAGAACATGTTCATTTATCTCACATTGTTTCCATTTGCTCTTTTGACAGTGTAACAAATGTAGAGGTTTGCTGCACTGTTTTTTTACTGCCAGACCGCACAGCCGCAAGATCCGCAACATTGTAAAAAAAAGAGCAATGAGCGCGCAATTGGCATAAGAACTAGGTCAATTGGCGTGGGAACTTCTGTTCTAGGGCACCTAGAAATAAAATTCATTTTGCCCCCAGATGTCAGGAACCCCCTCACTTGACCCCAACAGGGTCCGAGCAGTAATGGCGGCGAGAAAGGGTCACGCCGGCGAGGAGGGTCCTATCATTGAGCGTAATGGCGGACAAAGCTTTGAACCGGCTAAGTCAGAATGAGCAGAAACCTGGAACCCACAAGTCCGGTTCTGTTCAACCTAGAGGGCCCAGATTCGGTCACCATGTAGTCCTAGTTGCGGCAGGATTGCATCGCAAATTACGACCCTCTCGTTGCAACAGAACGGAGTCAGGGTAATGTTAAAGTTCACGTTTCTGCCATTGACTTGCATGGCAGAAAAAAAGCCACTTTGGTAATGTGCTTTTAAACTGTATTTTTGGATCTCCGGTTCCGGGGGCCGTGCAAAGCTGATATTTAGCCACTATGGCAAGGGTCCTTCCGCATGAGGACCAGGCGACTTTCAACCCGCTCAGACCCACAGAACGGGTTATTTTACATTATATTCGCGCAATTGGCGTGGCAACTACTTAGGGCCTCGGTCAAGTTCACGGACAATTGGCGTGGGAACTTCTGTTCTAGGGCACCTAGAAATAAAATTCATTTTGCCCCCAGATGTTAGGAACCCCCTCACTTCACCCCAACAGGGTCAGAGAGGCTATGGCTGTGTGCATATAGGATTGTGTCGTCTGCATACATGTGTATTGAGGCTTCCTCACAAGCTGTGGGAAGATCATTAATGAACACTGAGAAGAGTAGGGGCCCCAGAACAGAGCCTTGCGGGACACCACAGGTGATATCCAGGGGGTTGGAGTTAGAGCCTGAGATGGACACATGTTGGGATCTTCCTGATAGGTAGGACTGAAACCAGTTTAAAGCATGCTTCCCTATTCCAGAGCTCTGGAGTTTGTTAAGCAGGATAGCATGATCAACTGTGTCAAAAGCCTGAGTTGTCCCCGTTCCATTCCACACTGGATTTCATTGCAAACTTTTAGCAGGGTAGTTACAGTGGAGTGTTTGGGACGAAACCCAGATTGGAATTGGCGATGGAAATTTGTCTTGGTATAGAAATCGCTTAATTGGGAGTGGACACATTTTTCCATGACTTTGGATAGAATTGGGAGAAGTGAGATTGGCCCGTAGTTTGAGACAGTGTTTTTGACCCCACTTTTGAAGATTGGGACAACTCTGGCAGTTTTCCATGTCTTAGGGATATGGCCTGCAGACAGTATAGAGTTGACTATGGACGCAATTGGTTTGACAATGGCTGGGGCACCAAGTCGTTGGAACCTAGATTGTAGTAAGTCAGGTCCACATTGGCTGCTTAGTTTTAGTTTGAGGAGCGCTTGTATAATCTCCTCTTCAGATACTAGGCCAAATTGAAAATTGTGGGCAGTGTTGAGAGGGGGTGGGACTATAGGGGTACTCCCATGATGAGATTCAGGTTTGTGGTTTGGGCTGCGTTTTGCTAATAAGTTAGTGGCACACCCCACAAAGTAATCATTGAATGCATTTGCAATGTCAGTGGGGTTTGTCAGAGTAATATCCCCTTAGTGATATTACTTGGTTGTTGATGGTTAGGAGGCTGGAATATATTGTTGATAACCTTCCAGAAGTTAGCTGGGTTTGTTGTATTTTGGTGGAGATTGTCAGAGTAATATTGTGCTTTTGCATGCCTTGTTTGCCTTGTGCACATGTTCCGCATGCATCTGTAGTGATTGAGATCCTTGGTAGTGCCAGTTACTTTGTAGCTTTTCCACAAGGTATCCCTGAGCTGGTAGAGTGCAATAAGGTCAGTTGTAACCCATGGAAGGTGGGCCCCTCGTACCCTTATTTTGCGTAGTGGAGCATGGGTATCACAGAGTTTTAAGAACTCGGATTGGAAATAGTCGAGTGCAGAATCAGGGTCGGGAATTAAATCGATTCTGTGCCATGGGCAGTTGGTAAGGTCATCCAGAAACTGTTGTGGGTTAAAGTTTTTAAATGTTATAGTGAGGAGAACTTTAGGGCTTGATAGGGGCGGTTTAATTTTCCTTACACAGTACACTATTGCATGGTTACTGAAAATGTCAGGAAGGATGCCAGAGGATTGGATTCTGCTGGGGTTTGAGGAGAGAATCTTGTCTAGCAAGGAATGGTTGTGCGATTTCAGGTTTATCCGTGTGGGTTGGGAAATGAGTTGCGATAGGTTAAGTGACTTGAGTTGTATCTGGATTTTGTGGTTTTTAGGGTCAAGCCAATTGAAGTTGAAATCCCCAAGAACTAGCAGCTCACTCTTCTCATTCAGAGAGGAAATGGAGCCAAGAAATTGGGTGATATCAGTCAGGGATTGTAGAGGGGCTTTAGGGGGGCGGTAGATGCCAGCAAGCAAGATGGGCTTAGAAAAGGGGAGGCAGATTTTGCCAACTAGAATTTCAAAGGAGGGTGGGCTTGATGGGCAGTTTAACAGTGTAAATTGTAAGGTGTCTGCAATATAAAATAACACCCCTCCTCCTCTCTTTGACCTATCTCTCCTAAAAATGGAGTATCCCTGAATGGCAATATTTGCATCAGGGGTTTTAAGGGATAGCCATGTTTCTGTAAGAATGATGGCTTTGGGTTTATGCATAAGGCACCATGCTCTTAGTTCGTCCAGTTTGGGCAGCAGGCTCCGGATATTTATATGGGCGACAGATAGGCCTTTTTGGAATTTAAAGGTGGAATTCTCAGGGGCATGGGACAGAGCTAAAATGGGAGGACCTGGGTTAGGTTCAATATCACCTGCTAAGGAGAGTAACAGTACGAGTAGGAATTTGGGTAGTTGTTTGGAGGTTGTAAATTTGTGGTGTTTGCCATTAGAGTGAGTAGTGGTTGGTGTGCTGGTTTTGAGAGTTCTCCACCAACATTCAGTAGATAGTGCAAGGCTTTTCAATAGTCCAGGGTGTATGGTGATGTTGGGTGTGGGGTGTGGGCCAGAATGGAGGAGTTTGTAGTGTATAGAGAGAGTAAAATCTCCATGAGGCCAGGAGAAAAAAAAATGTTAAGATACAGAGCAGGTTCATTTTGCCAGAGGTAGGCAGTGCTGCAAGGAGCTGTTGTAAACAAAGTGAGTGTGTGCAGACTAAACAACAGTGGTGTGCCTGTTCCTTGTCAAATGTTTTGGTGCATTGCAATGCTAGAGTCAGTTCAGGGTTTCAGTGTTTTGTGCGGTCAGTTTTGGGAGAGGCTGCAGTGAAAGAAGTTGTAAAGGGGTGGGTGGTTAAATTATGCAGGTTAGCAAGAATGGGATCATAGTATGATCTGAGTAGCTTACCATTTGTTGTCGTGAGTCAAAAAGTTTGCAGAAAGATGCAGTCCCCAGTCACCTCTAGTCAAACTATTGTCTAACTATATTTATCACTTAAAAAGCTCACTTTAAATGCCTCAATGTCTAATGCCAATTGCAGTTCCTGCAAATTGCAGGAGAGGTGTTGGTTTTATACATCTAAAACAGTCACATGACCCTCCCCCTCCTCAATAAATCAGCTTGTTCCAGTTGGTCAATTAACAGCACTGAGTTAAGAGGGGGAAAAAAAACACTTTTGAAATTCAAACAAACTAACTTTTTTCAATGCTTAAGGCCACAGAGTAAATCTTTTACACAGGACTTGCACATCAAGGGACATACTTTTTTCAATGCTTATGGCCACAGAGTAAATCTTTTACACAGGACTTGCACATCAAGGGACATACTTTTTTCAATGCTTAGGGCCACAGAGTAACTCTTTTACACAGGACTTGCACACCAAGGGACATACCTGTGAAGAGAATACAATTAGATCCATGTCATATCAGCTGAGGTTATTGATCTTCCATTGATCTTGCATGAAGATAGTAAGTGTATTAACTATAACTATTGTCTAACTATATTTATCACTAAAAAAGCTCACTTTAAATGCCTAACTGTCTAAAGCCAATTGCAGTTCCATCTAACTTTTTCCATATACACTACCATTCTTCTGGAGATGGAATCCTTAAATGTAACATAATATTAATGTAACATATAGTTATTCATATTTGATTGTGTTTCTGTATATATTCCATATCTCAAATTGCATGTATTTTCCATTCATTATACATTTGTTTCAATTTTGAAGCATTAATTATCATGCACCATTTGTCACAAATGTATTATAGATGCCCTATGCTCTATTTTTTCAAAATGATTACATTTATATTTTATATTTAATAGAACAACATACATTGATGCATTTAAATGTAAGATTTACTTTAGTCCATAAATATAATATTCATGGATTAACCAGCTATGGTATATATTTTGACCATGCAAGTTAACATTTATTGTCTCTCTCAAATATGATTTTATTTGCTAGTCTCAGTAAATGTGATGTTTTCATTTACTCAATCAAACTAATGTGTTAACACTGCTATGCCACACTCTGCGTCTGATGTGGTTTTCTTAATTACTCAGCACATAGGAAGTGAGCACCTTTATGTTAGTCCTATACTCCTTGAGAAAGGGCAACACTTGCATGAAACCTGACAGCTGGGCTCCTGTGTCTAGTATAGCAGTAGCGTATGCCCCGTGCCTGCAATGTGCTCACATACAACCTGTCAGGCGGTCTCTTGCAACTGGTATAGCAGCAGCGTGTGCCCCGTGAGTCATCTGGAGCTTGCCGTGTCTCCTACCACAAGCCGCGTGTTCGTCAGCGTAATGACGTCACACGTTCCCCGACATACGTTTCGCGCGTCACAGCACGCTTTCTCAAGGGGGAGCCCAGCTGTCAGGAGCCCAGCTGTCAGGTTTTATGTGAACTTACTTGCGGGCCATTCTACACCTTATTCTACGGTGTTACACACTTAGCCTGCTTGTCTTTTGGCTCACAGCCGTCTGTGACCATATGCAAAAAACTGTGTGCATCTGCACCATATCCCATATTGCATATATACAGCTGTGAATTTTTGGAACATTACTCGTTCCTATTTCTGTTCCGTGACTCCACACATCTGGGGATTTTATCCATGCACTTCTGTGCATTTTATTGTGTTTCGTCGTTTTTTAGTAATTGATTAAAGCATTTATTATTTTCCTATGTTTGTGACCTTTGGCGGTTACCCTATTTTGGGGTTAGGTTATTCTGTGGCCTTCTATGATGTGATATTGTACTTACCTTGTCACCTGCCTTGAGTGCAATAATAGGGGGCTTTATATAATCCTGGCTGATTATTTGTGTGTTCTCAGGATTGGTCCTTCACCTGAATCCCCAATATGTTTGGATTTTTTCAAAAACATGCTGCAAGCGGTTCCATACACAAGGCGAACAGCAAGGGATGAAGCCCACCTGGTCAGGGTGGACCAGGGAAGTAGTAAATTGTTAAGTCTGTTTCAAGGATTTTTAAATTAATTTAAGATCGGTGTTGATTAGGGAAATGGGTCTGTAATTCGCGCAGTTGGTCGGGTCCTTCCTTCTTTATGTATTAGAGTGATGGACGCCTGCAGCATATTGGTGGGAAACTGAGACTCAGTGAATATAGTAGGAAAAAGCATTAGCATATGAGGGGCTAGGATATGGGCACATTTTTTATAATAGATGTTAGAAAAGCTGTCTGGGCCTGGGGCTTTTGAGGCTTTCAGGTTCTTGATTACCCATAATAATTCGTCCATATTTATTTTTTGGCCTTGTTTGCTATTGTCCATACTGGAGATGGAGGGGAGTTCCGTTTCCTTGAGGAAATCCTCTAAAAAAATGTTGAGGTTTTTTCATCGTCAAACATTTTGTTCTCGTCGTATAGGGAGGAGTAGTATGACATACATTCTTTACTTATTAGTGGGGGGCTGGATGTGAGAAGGCTGGATTTTTGTCTAATACTGTAGCTTGGATAGATTGGTTCGCCTATTTTTTTCTCAATTTTGCCATCAACATTGTATCAGTTTTGTAGAACTTCCTTTCTCCTCTCCCGTCCCATCCCTCCTCTCCCCCTCCCACCTCCCCTTCCTTGCCCCCCCTCCCTCCCCCCCCTTTTCCCCTCCCTTCCTCCCCACCTTACCCTGCACCCCCCTACTCCCACCACCCCCCCCTTCTCCCCCTTCTTTCCCCCCCCCATTCACTCCTTCCCCTTCCCCTTCCCCCCCCCTTTCCCCTCTTTCCCTTCATTCCCCCTCATCCACTATTAATCAAAAAAAAATTGATATTTATCCTATCCACTACCATTCGATCAGTGTTCTAGTTAAACTCATTTGCATAATAATTTTAATGGAGATGTATTTATATTACAATATTATGTTTAACTATGTTTAACAGACTTATGTATCTTATATGTTGTCATCTCACAACGTGCCCGTTTTCCACTATGTTTGCATGTATTTCTTCTCAGGCATTACATGTTCACTATACCTTAATGTCATCTAGTGTTGGCACGCTTTTTTAATTGGTTTTTTTAACTTTGAATGATGTTAGGCTCATTACCCACCCTACCTGATTTACTTCAGGGACAGGTGTTTTGAGTTAATGTTTGCCTATATATCTTTGTATCTCACAGCTGATGGATCACTCTTTGACGAAGGCCTGCGAGCCGAAACGCGTCAGAGGATCCACCAGCTACTGATGTCTGTTCAATAAATTTTCTTTTAGTCACCACCTTCGTTTTACCCTGTGTTCATGGCTGTGCAGCGCTATACTTTCGGCTTGGCTGAATGATTTTTCCTTCTTGTAGAACCTGCCTTTGGCCCAATTCAAGGAATTCTCTGCTTGAGATGTCAAAAGCAAGTTCAGTCCCAGTTTCACCTCATTAAGGATCCCCAGTGGTAGACTGTTTCCGTGTCTCTGATGGGCCGTGGTGAGATTTGCTATCCTATCTTTAGCTGCCCTGATTTTATCTTCCCTTTCCCTCTTCCTTCCCAAGGCTAGGCTGATAAGCCTTACTCTCATGGTAGCTTCCTGATTCAAGGCCAATGTGAGTAGCGTGACCTCACAATTCACACTGTGGGAGGCTCATAAAGCCCAGTCTTCCTCCACTAGGTCTCTTAGATCAGGACCTTTCAACAGGGACTCGTTCAGTCTCCATTGAGAGTTTAGTGGCCGGATGATTAGGCCTGAGCACCGGATTTCTACAGGGGCATGGTCCGACCAAGAACACATGTATCCTGGCCTGTGAATTCTGGGGATTAGTCTTGTTGGGGCAAAGATGTAATCAATTCGCGAATAAGAGCCGTGCATCGCGGAGAAAAATGTTAACACTTTGGCCAAGGGAACAGTTCTCTCCATATGTTGACAGCTACAGATTCTTGGGCCCTTTGAGTAGGACTCTAGTGCCCTCCTTCCTATGGCATGTTTGGTGGCATGTTTTGTCCATCTCTGGGATTATTGCCAGATTGAAGTCTCCTCCCAGGAACACCTGCCTCACCGCTACCTTTTCCAGAGTATTAAAAAGTCTGCAACAAAAAACAAACAAAGATGCCCAAAGCTACTTCCAATGTGACAAAAATACACAGTATAGTACCATATATTCTCTTGAAAAAGGGTCATTTAGTTTAACCCTTTGGCCAAAGCATCTTAAGCCTGCTGCCACTTTCAAGGCATTACCGTTAGCAGGTCCTAACACTCCCTGCGTTAAACTTCTTATTTACCTGTATAATTACAGGAAGAATGATCTGCATTGGATCTGTCTTAACCTGGCAAAAGGAAACTGACCTGCCAACTAGGAAGTGGGGATGGACAAGTTTAAACCTTGGGTGGGAGGGGCCACTACCCTCCCAAAAGCAGCTGAGACCAGCTGCACACAGTTAACAAACATAGATACCCAACAAGCTCTGAGAAACCCCAAAGTGGCAGCAGGCTTTTGACACTTATATACATATATATTTGTTGGTAATGTTTGGGGTTTCTCAGAGCTTGTTGGGTATTGTATGCCTTTATTTATATAGCGCCAAAAGTGTACTCAGCGCTTCACAAAGAATACAGTATAGGGAATTTTAAAAATACATTAAGTGCAGCAAACATCAGACAATGGGAAAGGAAATCACTGCCCCAAAGAGCTTACAATCTAAGAGGTTTCTGTGTGTTTATTAAAAAGTCTGGACAGAAATTTGGTGCCGGCTTCGTTGGGTGCGTATACGTTCGCTAGTGTTAGGTCCTGACCGTGGATCGAACCTGCCACAATCAGGAATCTACCTTCCCTATCTGCCCTCACTGTAGTGGGCTTGAAGGGGATGGAGTCACCTCTTTTTTTGTACTTGGGTTGTAGCGTGAAATGTCTGTAGCGTGAAATGTCTATCGAAACAGGAAGACACTCTGCTTTGTTTAAAATGGGTCTCCTGCAGTAGAATTAATGTCTGCTTTTAGTCTTTGTAGTCTGATAGGACCATGCGTCTATTACATGGGTTATTAAAACCCTTCACGTTGTGAGAAATGATTTTCAGTGACATTGGTATTTGAATAGGGCCGCCACTTCAGATTTTCTGTGTGTTGTTACCAGCCTCAGGCTTGGTGTGATGTGGTAGGAGCAAAAGTTCAATAGCGCACTTGTATCCAGGTACAGTAGGTATATGTTAAAAGATAGAAAAAAGGAAAAAAACACACAATAGTGCAACACAGTAAAAATAAATGAAAAATCCCCGAAAATATCGCAATAGTCTTACATTAAGTGCGAGTAATATGGGCCTTTCGGTTATTATGAGTAACCAACTCTAGTTGTAGGTCATCAGCGGCAGGGTAGACAGGATGCTCCCAAAAAATAGAGGAGAGGACACAAGGAGAGTGCAGATAACTTTATATAGACATAGTAATAAAAATAGTAAAACTCACAGGCAGAGTATAGTCATAGGCAGTGGGACCACCCTGGGTCAAAAAGTGGTAGAAAGTCCAATGGAACCTCTTCACAGGAACCTCTTGGGGGCCGTCCACAAACAGGTCACCGGATCAGGGGTGTCCAAAAGATCTTGGGCGATCCTTCACTGTACAGCAAACTCTCCTCCGCTTGCAGTCTAGCCCTATGCGTTTCATCCGAAAACTTCTTCAAGGGGAATTGTAGCCATATCCTCTGTTGTCCTATCTTCAATGTCCTGTGAGTACGCGCCCATCTGGGGCTTCGGGTGACATAAGCTTGACGCGCTTCTTTGCATGTCATTAACTTCCCTATATCGCAGACTTCTTGCGTGTCAAAGGCATAGCAGCGGGGAATGGAGCTGACGTCATCTGATCTTGTTGTGCTGCAGATCAGCACCGCAAGTACTGCTATTGGCATGCATACTGAGAATTATGGGAAGTTATGAATACCACCCGATGAAAAACTAAACATTACATTTTATGCTATAAGTTATGATTAAACATAAAGGCTGGATACATCTATGTGGCCACATATATAATAGCAAGATAGGAAGGAAAACATATGGTTCTCCTAACAGTTCTTATAAGGGCATAACATAAATAAAAGCACATATGCTTTACATATAAAACCAATAGTGTCGATGGATGATAATTTCTACACTAGAGAAAGATAATATTAATTTAGTATAATTTATAAGGGTTGTAATTTTATAGTCTCATTTATTAGTTTTATATGTGTCTTTTATTGCATCTATGACCTCCTATTTTTAGAATGTACTGTATCTTTATTTATTTTTTATAACTCATATTTTATTAATCGCTATTTTATAGTATACCTTTTTAATAGTTATCTTTGTTACAGTCTTTTTTGTATTTAACCTATTTATTCATTATGCATTTTCTAGGTATTCTAGGTACCTGTGGTATTAATATTATCTTTCTCTAGTGTAGAAATTATTATCCATCGACACTATTGGTTTTATATGTAAAACATACTGTAATATGTGCTTTTATGTTATACCCTTATAAGAACTGTTAGAACCATATGTTTTCCTTCCTATCTTGCTACTATATATGTGGCCACACGGATGTTAATGTTTAGTTTTTCGTCGGGCGGCATTCATAACTACCCATAATTCTCAGTGTGCATGCCAATAGCCAGTACTTGCGATGCTGACCTGCAGCAAACAAGATCAGATGACGTCAGCTCCGTTCCCCGCCTCTATGCCTTTGACATGTAAGAAGTCTGGGATATAGTGAAGTTAGACACACAACGTAGCGCGTCACGCTGACGTCACCCAAAGCCCCGGATGGGCGCGTACTCACAGGACATTTAAGATAGGACAACGGAGAATATGGCTACAATTTCCCTTGAAGAAATTTTCGGACGAAACGCATAGGGCTAGACTGCAAGCGGAGGAGAGTTTGCTGTACAGTGAAGGATCGCCCAAGATCTTTTGGACACCCCTGATCCGGTGACCTGTTTGTGGACGGCCCCCAAGAGGTTCCTGTGAAGAGGTTCCATTGGACTTTCTACCACTTTTTGACCCAGGGTGGTCCCACTGCCTACAACTATACTCTGCCTGTGAGTTTTACTATTTTTATTACTATGTCTACATAAAGTTATCTGCACTCTCCTTGTGTCCTGTCCTCTCTATTTTATGGGAGCTTCCTGTCTACCCTGCCGCTGATGACCTACAACTAGAGTTGGTTACTCATAATAACCGAAAGGCCCATATTACTCGCACTAAATTAGAGTAAGAGTATTGCGATATTTTGGGGGATTTTTCATTTATTTTTACTTTGTTGCACTATTGTGTGTTTTTTCCTTTTTCTATCTTTTAACATATACCTGGACGTAAGTGCACAATTTAACTTTTGTTCCTATCACCCTTGTAGATTTGGACTGAATCCACCTGAGAAGCAGCACCAAATACAGGACAGTATTCGCTTATTTATTTATCTTATAACTTTTTTTCATATTCACTCTTTTTTATTTATTCACTGCAGTATTTGCACTCAAACTCCTGTTTTCATCTTAGTTTGATGTGCGAATGTTGGAGGTGGAGAATTGGGCTAGTTTACCACCTTTCAGTATGTAGAGGGAGGGCTCTAACGGAGGACGGGTGAAAAAAAAGGCTGTGCAGGATGCCCAGAGTGGGCAGTGCCCGAGGCCTGAGGTCCCTTGGTATAAGGGTGGTGCCAAGGGGGGATTCGAGGTTCACACAGAGACCTGTGTTACTTGATTGGAGGCGCATTGCAGGGAATACAGTAAGGCTGACTGAGCACCGTTCAGCGACCCCTGGGACTTGGCAGAATGTAGAACACAACCAACAATAGCAAGATATTAAACATATTCAAGCTTATCAGAGTATAGAACATAACTAAATCTAGCGTTGCATAGATCAAAACAAAACTTAGAACTATTTTTTTTTGAGTAGAGGAAAAAGTCAAGAGTCAGGCCGTATTGGGCTGGCCCCGCAGGGATTGGGATACTCATGTGGGCCCAGGAAGTTCGGTCGCTTCCTCCTCTCAAGCACTTCGGGCCTTCTTCTGTTGGACTCCTATGGAGCCTATGATCTCCCTGGTCAGGCGCGTGCGTCTGGGTGGGGTCACTTCCTCTGCTGCACCTTCTGACCTAGGCCTATCATTGAGCGTAATGGCGGACAAAGCTTTGAACCGGCTAAGTCAGAATGAGCAGAACAGGGAAAAGGGAGACCAAAAAGCGCACCAGCACAAACGGAGCAGGAAGAAACCAGGACAAAAAAATGATTGAAAGGGCACTTTAATGTGGCAAAAGACCCATCCAATGCATTTCGAACGTCGCAGCGTTCTTTTTCAAGATATACCTGCATTTGAGCGCTTCAGCTATTTTCCATATTGCAGAATGAGCAGAAACCTGGAACCCACAAGTCCGGTTCTGTTCAACCTAGAGGGCCCAGATTCGGTGACCCTACTCACAGAGGAGGAAACCGCAGGTCACGTGACAACCGCGCGTGAGACCATTCACACGCCGGGAGCAGCGGTGCCTTCCGTACACAGGAGCCTAGCTGAGGTACATACAGGGGCATTCTCCCCCCACCTCCCCAACACTGAAGGTGATCACCGCCGGTCATTTGACCGCCCCACGCGACGCTGGAGCTACGGTGGGGTTGGCGGTGCAACATTGCGACAACATTCTTGAGGACCTCCAAACAGATGGGATACCCTCCTCCAAACCGTGAGTGTTCATAGCAACCCTTGGTGCCCAGAGCTGGGCCAGTTGCTGACTGCTACTGATACGATTATTTTCATTGGGAAAAGGGTTATCTTATTGCTTCTGACGCACCTGACAGGAAACATTGTATCCAACTTTACTCTGCTAGTACACAGGTTGCTCGAAACTACATGTGGGACATTTATTGTTTACACTACGTTTATGGAGGATTACCCACACTCTAACCAGGGTTGGTGGTGACTTTTTCTACGAGCTAATATTTTATTGGACATCTCCACATTATTGTTTAGGATCTTTGTATCCATTTTTCACATTATGGATGAGGAACAAGAAACACTGACGGACATTCCCACTAGTTATGTCCAAAAATGCGGGAATAATTCTGAAAGAACTAAAAGAGCTTTGCATCTTTTTGATGAAACTTCAGCCCATATCACATGTGACAATGCTGTTGACTTGATTGATCATTTCGTGAAATTAGAGAAACTGCTTACCTAAGATATCAGGATCTTCTGGGACATTACATCACTTGAGAACTATCTAAGGGTTAAACGCATCCCTAGAGGTTTGCGTGTGAAAAAAATGCCCTCTTTTGGGTTTCCTGACAAGGAATTTGAGCTACACTGGCGGAAAATATTAGACACATGTTCTAATGATCTTATGCAGTTGATTGTAAAGTATAAGGTTAAAGAAAAAAAGTCTTTGTCTACTGAAATTGAAATTCTAAAAAAAGAATTACATAAATTCAGTGACATGGATCGCTTTGCACACAATGATAAGATTCTCTTACAGAATATAGAACAAATGGAAAAAGGGGTGGTTTCTAAAAAACAAGAAAAATTCTTTAGAGATAAATCAGATTATGATAGAAACCAGGTATATGCGTGGGAGAGATTGGGCATCAGCAGAGATTTTGATAGGCCTAGAGCTATGTCCCACTCTACGCCTCGCAAAATGTCTGCGGACAGTGATCAATCATTCTATCCTAAAACAGCTACTAAGTCAATTTTGAAGTCGCCATATACAGATAGAAGATCGAGTTTTGATACAGACTCATCTGATAACATGGACAGGCCTTCCGTGTCCTTTTCTAAACAGAATTCAAAAGATAATAGAGATTCTGAGGATGGCTACTTCAAAAACACTTATATGACTAATTCAAAAGAGGATAGATCCAAACCCAATCCCTCCACTACACAGCAGGTACAGTCAAAAAACGGAAGGGGTGCAGAAGGGGGAAAAAGAGCAGAGAAAACATCAGGCTCAGACAGCAAGAGGAAGAAATACTTCTGAATCCCTCACTCAGTAACATCATTAACATCTCTGATACCCCCCTCACTCACTATTTTTACTCACACACAATTATTTTATGTTTGATTCACTATTTTATCTTCAGACACAGGGCACGGCTATGGGGACGTCATTTGCGCCCTCATATGCCAATCTCTTTATGGGTCTTTGGGAGTCCACACACATTTTCGGTGATCACAACATCTATCGTTCTAATATTGTTTTCTATAAACGCTATATAGACGACCTGCTTTTCATTTGGGATGGGGACTTGAACACATTACACTCTTTTATAGACACTTTAAACACTAATGACATGAACTTAAAATTCACTTTTAATACAGATGCACATGATATCAATTACCTTGATGTGACACTCCATGGTGGCCCAGAAACCGTTATCTCTACAGATATTTTTACCAAGCCTCACTCTCGCAATTCATACCTGTATGCAAAAAGTTGCCATCCCAGATCCATGATTCGTGGGATTCCTAAGGGGCAGTTCTTACGCTACAAAAGACTCTGTTCTGACCCAAACAGTTTTCTTCAACATTCAAGGGACTTGAGTCATAGATTTGCTGATAGGGGTTATTCAGAAAAGGACAGAGAGCAAGCATTTGGTTATGCAGACTCCACTGATAGAACCATGTTATTAAAAAAGAAAGACAAACACACATTGGTTAAGGATGGATGTATGGATAACCCTTTATTCATAACCAAATTCAGCAGGCAGGCTCCACAGATACAACACATTATATACAAACACTGGAATGTGTTGAAACTTGACCCAGACCTTGTACCTTTTGTTTCCAAACCCAGATTTGCATTCAGAAAAGCAAACACTCTGGCCAGTTCACTTTCAAAAAGCCTTTTTCAAACAGCCCCACCATCCAAGATTAGTAATATCCCTAAAGGGTTTTTTAAATGTGGGTTCTGCAAATGCTGTCAGTATGCAACACCCACCAAAAGAGTGACTACTGTGTCTACAGGGAAGAAATTCCGAATTTCATCATTCATTAATTGCCACAGCAGCTATGTGGTATATGTGATATCATGTGGTTGTAATGTGGGTAGGACCATACGTTCATTACATATCCGTATATCTGAACACATAAGACTCATTAGGAGAAGGGACCTACTACACCCGGTCTCCAAACATTTCACTATGTGTCCAAATGGTGGCTTGAAAAATTTTAGTTTCTTTGGCATTGCACATATTCCCATACACATCAGAGGGGGCAATCGACTTAACAAGTTGAACAAAACAGAGATGCAATGGATTTTCCAATTAGACACCCTGCACCCCCGTGGTCTCAATGTAGATTGGGAATTGCAACATTTTTTGCATGAATGATCATTATGCATATTTAATTGCCTCCTTTCTCCTCTCCCGTCCCATCCCTCCTCTCCCCCTCCCACCTCCCCTTCCTTACCCCCTCCCTCCCCCCCCCCTTTTCCCCTCCCTTCCTCCCCACCTTACCCTGCACCCCCCTACTCCCACCACCCCCCCCCTCTCCCCCTTCTTCCCCCCCCCTTTCCCCTCTTTCCCTTCATTCCCCCTCATCCACTATTAATCAAAAAAAATTTGATATTTTTCCTATCCACTACCATTCGATCAGTGTTCTAGTTAAACTCATTTGCATAATAATTTTAATGGAGATGTATTTATCTTACAATATTATGTTTAACTATGTTTAACAGACTTATGTATCTTATATGTTGTCATCTCACAACGTGCCCGTTTTCCACTATGTTTGCATGTATTTCTTCTCAGGCATTACATGTTCACTATACCTTAATGTCATCTAGTGTTGGCACGCTTTTTTAATTGGTTTTTAACTTTGATTGATGTTAGGCTCATTACCCACCCTACCTGATTTACTTCAGGGACAAGTGTTTTGAGTTAATGTTTGCCTATATATCTTTGTATCTCACAGCTGATGGATCACTCTTTGACGAAGGCCTGCGAGCCGAAACGCGTCAGAGGATCCACCAGCTACTGATGTCTGTTCAATAAATTTTCTTTTAGTCACCACCTTCGTTTTACCCTGTGTTCATGGCTGTGCAGCGCTATACTTTCGGCTTGGCTGAATGATTTTTCCTTCTTGTAGAACCTGCCTTTGGCCCAATTCAAGGAATTCTCTGCTTGAGATGTCAAAAGCAAGTTCAGTCCCAGTTTCACCTCATTAAGGATCCCCAGTGGTAGACTGTTTCCGTGTCTCTGATGGGCCGTGGTGAGATTTGCTATCCTATCTTTAGCTGCCCTGATTTTATCTTCCCTTTCCCTCTTCCTTCCCAAGGCTAGGCTGATAAGCCTTACTCTCATGGTAGCTTCCTGATTCAAGGCCAATGTGAGTAGCGTGACCTCACAATTCACACTGTGGGAGGCTCATAAAGCCCAGTCTTCCTCCACTAGGTCTCTTAGATCAGGACCTTTCAACAGGGACTCGTTCAGTCTCCATTGAGAGTTTAGTGGCCGGATGATTAGGCCTGAGCACCGGATTTCTACAGGGGCATGGTCCGACCAAGAACACATGTATCCTGGCCTGTGAATTCTGGGGATTAGTCTTGTTGGGGCAAAGATGTAATCAATTCGCGAATAAGAGCCGTGCATCGCGGAGAAAAATGTTAACACTTTGGCCAAGGGAACAGTTCTCTCCATATGTTGACAGCTACAGATTCTTGGGCCCTTTGAGTAGGACTCTAGTGCCCTCCTTCCTATGGCATGTTTGGTGGCATGTTTTGTCCATCTCTGGGATTATTGCCAGATTGAAGTCTCCTCCCAGGAACACCTGCCTCACCGCTACCTTTTCCAGAGTATTAAAAAGTCTGCAACAAAAAACAAACAAAGATGCCCAAAGCTACTTCCAATGTGACAAAAATACACAGTATAGTACCATATATTCTCTTGAAAAAGGGTCATTTAGTTTAACCCTTTGGCCAAAGCATCTTAAGCCTGCTGCCACTTTCAAGGCATTACCGTTAGCAGGTCCTAACACTCCCTGCGTTAAACTTCTTATTTACCTGTATAATTACAGGAAGAATGATCTGCATTGGATCTGTCTTAACCTGGCAAAAGGAAACTGACCTGCCAACTAGGAAGTGGGGATGGACAAGTTTAAACCTTGGGTGGGAGGGGCCACTACCCTCCCAAAAGCAGCTGAGACCAGCTGCACACAGTTAACAAACATAGATACCCAACAAGCTCTGAGAAACCCCAAAGTGGCAGCAGGCTTTTGACACTTATATACATATATATTTGTTGGTAATGTTTGGGGTTTCTCAGAGCTTGTTGGGTATTGTAAGCCTTTATTTATATAGCGCCAAAAGTGTACTCAGCGCTTCACAAAGAATACAGTATAGGGAATTTTAAAAATACATTAAGTGCAGCAAACATCAGACAATGGGAAAGGAAATCACTGCCCCAAAGAGCTTACAATCTAAGAGGTTTCTGTGTGTTTATTAAAAAGTCTGGACAGAAATTTGGTGCCGGCTTCGTTGGGTGCGTATACGTTCGCTAGTGTTAGGTCCTGACCGTGGATCGAACCTGCCACAATCAGGAATCTACCTTCCCTATCTGCCCTCACTGTAGTGGGCTTGAAGGGGATGGAGTCACCTCTTTTTTTGTACTTGGGTTGTAGCGTGAAATGTCTGTAGCGTGAAATGTCTATCGAAACAGGAAGACACTCTGCTTTGTTTAAAATGGGTCTCCTGCAGTAGAATTAATGTCTGCTTTTAGTCTTTGTAGTCTGATAGGACCATGCGTCTATTACATGGGTTATTAAAACCCTTCACGTTGTGAGAAATGATTTTCAGTGACATTGGTATTTGAATAGGGCCGCCACTTCAGATTTTCTGTGTGTTGTTACCAGCCTCAGGCTTGGTGTGATGTGATAGGAGCAAAAGTTCAATAGCGCACTTGTATCCAGGTACAGTAGGTATATGTTAAAAGATAGAAAAAAGGAAAAAAACACACAATAGTGCAACACAGTAAAAATAAATGAAAAATCCCCGAAAATATCGCAATAGTCTTACATTAAGTGCGAGTAATATGGGCCTTTCGGTTATTATGAGTAACCAACTCTAGTTGTAGGTCATCAGCGGCAGGGTAGACAGGATGCTCCCAAAAAATAGAGGAGAGGACACAAGGAGAGTGCAGATAACTTTATATAGACATAGTAATAAAAATAGTAAAACTCACAGGCAGAGTATAGTCATAGGCAGTGGGACCACCCTGGGTCAAAAAGTGGTAGAAAGTCCAATGGAACCTCTTCACAGGAACCTCTTGGGGGCCGTCCACAAACAGGTCACCGGATCAGGGGTGTCCAAAAGATCTTGGGCGATCCTTCACTGTACAGCAAACTCTCCTCCGCTTGCAGTCTAGCCCTATGCGTTTCATCCGAAAACTTCTTCAAGGGGAATTGTAGCCATATCCTCTGTTGTCCTATCTTCAATGTCCTGTGAGTACGCGCCCATCTGGGGCTTCGGGTGACATAAGCTTGACGCGCTTCTTTGCATGTCATTAACTTCCCTATATCGCAGACTTCTTGCGTGTCAAAGGCATAGCAGCGGGGAATGGAGCTGACGTCATCTGATCTTGTTGTGCTGCAGATCAGCACCGCAAGTACTGCTATTGGCATGCATACTGAGAATTATGGGAAGTTATGAATACCACCCGATGAAAAACTAAACATTACATTTTATGCTATAAGTTATGATTAAACATAAAGGCTGGATACATCTATGTGGCCACATATATAATAGCAAGATAGGAAGGAAAACATATGGTTCTCCTAACAGTTCTTATAAGGGCATAACATAAATAAAAGCACATATGCTTTACATATAAAACCAATAGTGTCGATGGATGATAATTTCTACACTAGAGAAAGATAATATTAATTTAGTATAATTTATAAGGGTTGTAATTTTATAGTCTCATTTATTAGTTTTATATGTGTCTTTTATTGCATCTATGACCTCCTATTTTTAGAATGTACTGTATCTTTATTTATTTTTTATAACTCATATTTTATTAATCGCTATTTTATAGTATACCTTTTTAATAGTTATCTTTGTTACAGTCTTTTTTGTATTTAACCTATTTATTCATTATGCATTTTCTAGGTATTCTAGGTACCTGTGGTATTAATATTATCTTTCTCTAGTGTAGAAATTATTATCCATCGACACTATTGGTTTTATATGTAAAACATACTGTAATATGTGCTTTTATGTTATACCCTTATAAGAACTGTTAGAACCATATGTTTTCCTTCCTATCTTGCTACTATATATGTGGCCACACGGATGTTAATGTTTAGTTTTTCGTCGGGCGGCATTCATAACTACCCATAATTCTCAGTGTGCATGCCAATAGCCAGTACTTGCGATGCTGACCTGCAGCAAACAAGATCAGATGACGTCAGCTCCGTTCCCCGCCTCTATGCCTTTGACATGTAAGAAGTCTGGGATATAGTGAAGTTAGACACACAACGTAGCGCGTCACGCTGACGTCACCCAAAGCCCCGGATGGGCGCGTACTCACAGGACATTTAAGATAGGACAACGGAGAATATGGCTACAATTTCCCTTGAAGAAATTTTCGGACGAAACGCATAGGGCTAGACTGCAAGCGGAGGAGAGTTTGCTGTACAGTGAAGGATCGCCCAAGATCTTTTGGACACCCCTGATCCGGTGACCTGTTTGTGGACGGCCCCCAAGAGGTTCCTGTGAAGAGGTTCCATTGGACTTTCTACCACTTTTTGACCCAGGGTGGTCCCACTGCCTACAACTATACTCTGCCTGTGAGTTTTACTATTTTTATTACTATGTCTACATAAAGTTATCTGCACTCTCCTTGTGTCCTGTCCTCTCTATTTTATGGGAGCTTCCTGTCTACCCTGCCGCTGATGACCTACAACTAGAGTTGGTTACTCATAATAACCGAAAGGCCCATATTACTCGCACTAAATTAGAGTAAGAGTATTGCGATATTTTGGGGGATTTTTCATTTATTTTTACTTTGTTGCACTATTGTGTGTTTTTTCCTTTTTCTATCTTTTAACATATACCTGGACGTAAGTGCACAATTTAACTTTTGTTCCTATCACCCTTGTAGATTTGGACTGAATCCACCTGAGAAGCAGCACCAAATACAGGACAGTATTCGCTTATTTATTTATCTTATAACTTTTTTTCATATTCACTCTTTTTTATTTATTCACTGCAGTATTTGCACTCAAACTCCTGTTTTCATCTTAGTTTGATGTGCGAATGTTGGAGGTGGAGAATTGGGCTAGTTTACCACCTTTCAGTATGTAGAGGGAGGGCTCTAACGGAGGACGGGTGAAAAAAAAGGCTGTGCAGGATGCCCAGAGTGGGCAGTGCCCGAGGCCTGAGGTCCCTTGGTATAAGGGTGGTGCCAAGGGGGGATTCGAGGTTCACACAGAGACCTGTGTTACTTGATTGGAGGCGCATTGCAGGGAATACAGTAAGGCTGACTGAGCACCGTTCAGCGACCCCTGGGACTTGGCAGAATGTAGAACACAACCAACAATAGCAAGATATTAAACATATTCAAGCTTATCAGAGTATAGAACATAACTAAATCTAGCGTTGCATAGATCAAAACAAAACTTAGAACTATTTTTTTTTGAGTAGAGGAAAAAGTCAAGAGTCAGGCCGTATTGGGCTGGCCCCGCAGGGATTGGGATACTCATGTGGGCCCAGGAAGTTCGGTCGCTTCCTCCTCTCAAGCACTTCGGGCCTTCTTCTGTTGGACTCCTATGGAGCCTATGATCTCCCTGGTCAGGCGCGTGCGTCTGGGTGGGGTCACTTCCTCTGCTGCACCTTCTGACCTAGGCCTATCATTGAGCGTAATGGCGGACAAAGCTTTGAACCGGCTAAGTCAGAATGAGCAGAACAGGGAAAAGGGAGACCAAAAAGCGCACCAGCACAAACGGAGCAGGAAGAAACCAGGACAAAAAAATGATTGAAAGGGCACTTTAATGTGGCAAAAGACCCATCCAATGCATTTCGAACGTCGCAGCGTTCTTTTTCAAGATATACCTGCATTTGAGCGCTTCAGCTATTTTCCATATTGCAGAATGAGCAGAAACCTGGAACCCACAAGTCCGGTTCTGTTCAACCTAGAGGGCCCAGATTCGGTGACCCTACTCACAGAGGAGGAAACCGCAGGTCACGTGACAACCGCGCGTGAGACCATTCACACGCCGGGAGCAGCGGTGCCTTCCGTACACAGGAGCCTAGCTGAGGTACATACAGGGGCATTCTCCCCCCACCTCCCCAACACTGAAGGTGATCACCGCCGGTCATTTGACCGCCCCACGCGACGCTGGAGCTACGGTGGGGTTGGCGGTGCAACATTGCGACAACATTCTTGAGGACCTCCAAACAGATGGGATACCCTCCTCCAAACCGTGAGTGTTCATAGCAACCCTTGGTGCCCAGAGCTGGGCCAGTTGCTGACTGCTACTGATATGATTATTTTCATTGGGAAAAGGGTTATCTTATTGCTTCTGACGCACCTGACAGGAAACATTGTATCCAACTTTACTCTGCTAGTACACAGGTTGCTCGAAACTACATGTGGGACATTTATTGTTTACACTACGTTTATGGAGGATTACCCACACTCTAACCAGGGTTGGTGGTGACTTTTTCTACGAGCTAATATTTTATTGGACATCTCCACATTATTGTTTAGAATCTTTGTATCCATTTTTCACATTATGGATGAGGAACAAGAAACACTGACGGACATTCCCACTAGTTATGTCCAAAAATGCGGGAATAATTCTGAAAGAACTAAAAGAGCTTTGCATCTTTTTGATGAAACTTCAGCCCATATCACATGTGACAATGCTGTTGACTTGATTGATCATTTCGTGAAATTAGAGAAACTGCTTACCTAAGATATCAGGATCTTCTGGGACATTACATCACTTGAGAACTATCTAAGGGTTAAACGCATCCCTAAAGGTTTGCGTGTGAAAAAAAAGCCCTCTTTCGGGTTTCCTGACAAGGAATTTGAGTTACACTGGCGGAAAATATTAGACACATGTTCTAATGATCTTATGTATGTAGCGGTCATGTAAAATGCCTACAGTCATCTCTCCTGCTGGCAGTAAGGCCTGGTAAGTGTGGGCATGCCAGCAGTAATCATGGAGGTTTTCCCTCACACTCTGGTGGGGTGCTCTGTGTATGGCTGGGACTGGTCACATGCTCTGACTCCATGGTTAGTGATGTCAGAGGTGTGTCAGCCTCAGAAGCTTACATAAGGCACAGCACTGTGTTCTAAAGTTAGTTGCTGTGGAGTTGCTGGAAAGTTCTACCTGAGTTGCTGTCTAGTTCAAGTCCAGTTGAGGAGGAGTTCTGTCAGTTATGATATAGTAACTCCATGGGAGGCTGTGTCCAGGGACCTGGCACAGGACAGTGATTCCTGCGGGAATAGTGAATCCCTGATCTAGGTGATATACCTATCAAAAGGGAGCACTGGCGAGATGAGCGGCTGAAGATACTCCTTGTGGAGGGCAGTTGCCCTGCCGTGTCAATAAAGATGAGTTCAGCCAGAAACCCTCTCGTGTATCTATCTGGAATGAGTGTACAGAGAGGAGCACCACGAAGGAGTTCCTCGCCAGGATCATCCCCTTGCGGACGCAGGGACCCTGGTGAGGTGGAGGCGCTGCACTGGAACTAGGTGAGACTCAGCACACTACCTCAGCTGCCTGTCTGACGGGTCCTCCCCACACACCATCATGCGGGAGACTCAGGAGTCCTGTAGCCAGCAGGTGCACCATCAGGCATATTCACACTGTAATGGTGTCCGGTTAGACCACAGGGGCCAATGTGAGATTGGGTGGGTCAGGCCGGGCCAGAAATACCGTTACATTTGGAGGCGAGCTGCTGAGATCAGATCCGTCAACAGGACAGGCTTTTAGCTAGGTCACTTGGAAACAGGGAGAGTGTCTGCTGCCACTTTGTGCTGAGTAGGGACGGACCTAGGGGTAGTCAGGGGGCTGACGGGATATTGTCAGTTCGCAGGGACAACCTAGGGGCCTGAAGGGAGTGAGGGGTCTGGAGCGGGCTATAGCTGACCGAGTCACCTTGAGGCAGTGCTAGTTGGTAGGATGCCAGAAGGGACAGCCTGTTAACTTGGTCAGGAGTCCTGGAGAGGGTCTGCGCTAGGCTGACCAAGACAGGTAGACGCCCCAAGTACTGCATGGCAGAGCCAGCCAGAGTACCTAGCCATTCCAGACACTCACCGTAGGGAGCACAGACTGGGAGGAAGGAGTCACAGCAGAGACTGAGAGAGTGAGCCTAGCCTGAGGTAGTGCAACACTGGGTCACACCTAGATAAGGTACACATGTGGTGGTGCATCTGAGCTAATCTTTATTGTACCGGTGTGGTGGCTGCCCCGCAGAGTGGAGCCTCATGTACGACAACTGTTATGAGAGAGTGGAGGATCCGCGTGGCGCGGAGAACGTAAAATGGCGGACAGAGGCTGATGGGGAGGGCACCCGTGGCGTGCAACCCACTGAAGAGCAGACTGTCGCTGAATTGTCCTTAACGAGTTTGCTCTGGAGCGGAGCAAAGGCCGTGGCTGCCCCGTTTTTATCCTGCCTGGGACAGCGAGGGGCCACCCTTGAAGAGTGTGAGGAAATTGTCATAATTGGGGGAGAACCCCGTGAGGAGAGCGAACGAATGGACTTTTTGGGCGCCAAAACCAACCAAAATGGCGGTTCCCGCTTGCTAGGGAAACCGTATGGGCCAGGCGCAGAAAAAATGGCTGCTGCAGGACTTGCACAGAGCTGGCCGGGAATGGCGCGAACAGCAGAGCCCCGCCCTGATGGGGGGCATGGCGCGAAAGCTATGGCTGCGCCGGGATGGACAGTGACTAATTCAGCCCCTGTGCTGAGTCAACCGTTGAGTTTATGGGACCCTCCCCTGATTTCTACCAGGGGGAGTGACTTTCAACTATGGCCTGTGGGGATGCACCCACTGGGCCCAGGGACTGATATTCAGACGGCGCCACTACAGAAAGTAGTTCCGGCCGTGGAGGTGATTTACAAGAAAGAAGGGTACCTTGCGCAAAAAGCTGCTGCAAGGAGAAGGCGGGAACTAGCCGCGGGAAAGGACTCCAGCTCTGGGGAGGAAATTGGCGCGAAAACGCAGACCGCGCCCTCCAGGACTGAGAGAGGTGCGGCCTTAATTAAGGGGCATGATATTCCCCTGTGGGACCCGCCCATTATTGCAACCCCTGGGGGCGGGTTCCAACTCTGTCAGAGAAGGGAGGAGCCGAAGCAGGGAGTGGCGGATCCAGCAACTTCCACCAGTCAGTTGCGAGGAACCACAGAGAAGGAGAGACCTGTACAGGAAGTGACTCCTGTACAAAGAATGGCCTGCTCCTCCACTGTGGGCACTATGGTCTCCACCCAGCCCTACTCAGTGCCCGGCGGGGTGCTGGTGGTGAGGGTGGCCAATACTGAGACGGTGGTCGGGCTCTGCCTACAATGCGGGCTGCCCGGAGGTACTGTGAATACGATGGCACGTTGCCCTCATTGCGGGACTTTGTATCTGTGGCCTATGCCCACATTCGTCCCAATACAGCCTGCTGACCCCCCGGTGGATGTGACACGGCGCTCTGCTGAGTCCCCGGGCGCGCTGTGGATCAACCGCGCGAGTCCCGGAGACAGGGGACTGGAGCCGGTCAAGTCGGCTGGGTCACTGGCCATTGAGGCGGCTGGATTAAACCCCGCGACAGGGGCAAAGAGACTTTCACCCCGCCCCGCGACCCCTAGGTCGGGGCGAGGGGACTACTCTGATGAGGACCTTCGTGAGCTGGCGGTAGCAAAAACGGAGCGGAAAAGACAGACGGGAAGAACGACGCCCCGTGGGGTGAGTGACCGGACGTCCCCCGCAGATCGGCGATCCGACCGACGGAGTCCCGCCATCCCAGGACCTGGCGGAGATGGGAGAGAGACGCCTACACCCCTGCGGACGGGTAAGCCAAAAAGCCCTATCTCTTACCTGGTCACAACAGACGGCGAAGCGCTGGAAGGGCCGCGCCAGGCCCAACGCGCACGTGGAGGAACGGCATCACTTCCGGTGGCGACGGCGGAGCAACCGGATGTCGTCGTGGAAGAAGAGATCCCGCATGGGGGTCCAACGCGAGATGGCGACGCTTCCGGTTCCGGGGAGGACGTCACTTCCGGTGGCGACGGCGGAACCCAGGAAGGGGAAGCAGCGACGCTTCGGCGATTGGGGGAAGGTCCCCGACCGCTCGTATTGCCCAGAAAATGGAGAGACGATCTCAGGACTGAGGAGGGTGAGACATCATCCTTGGACCAGTCTACGGACAGCCAGGAGCGGGTCGTAACCCCGTGGGGTCCCGTCCCATGCCCCTATACCCAACCCCATGCCCTAGCTAATGTCCCTACCCCTATCACACGGTCACCGGGTTCACCGCCCAGCTTGGAACTTGTGGACATACCTTTGGGGGGGGAGGAAAAACGGACTGGGGAGAGGCAGCTCAGTGGAGCTACGGAAGGTGATTCACGGGGAGGAGGGGAATTGAGGGTGGCGGATACAGCACCCCAACCGGCAGTAAAGGCTCCGGGGTCCTCGAGGTGGTTCAACTCGCGATCCACAAGGTCGTCAGGGGTATTTTCATTTGATGACGATCGGGAACCAGGGCCTAATCCCTTTAAGGAGACCCGGTGGTGGGCTCCACTATTTGAGGGGTACTCCGCATGGATGGACCGTACTCGGTTCCTCATCCGGCGGGAGGACGTGGTAGATTTCTGGTGGAAAGAGGGAGAGTTTACACCCGAGCAGAGGGACAGGGAACTACAGAAGAGGTGGTTCCAGCTGGAGCGTAGAGACATAGCGCCCATGGGTCCCGACACACTATCAGATCCAGTCGATCCTGATGAGCCCCTATCATGGGTGTTACCTGGAAGGGCAGGTAATGCTGATCTGACCAGGGTCAGTAGGGCGGAGAGGGCTATAATAGTCAAGTATAAAAAATCCCATGGGTTGGAGTATCCCTATGTTCCGGAGCCCCTGATGGATGAAATTGAGGACAATAGGGAAACGTGGCTCCAAGAAACTATAGAGCTGTATTTAGCCACTAGGGGGAGTGACATTGTAGGTAAGAAGGCGGAAGAAAGGATAGACACCCTGATGCGAGTGTGGAGCATAGGGAGAAATGTTCACAAACATAGGGTGACCTATGTGCCAGAGAGAGGATCACCTAGGCATTATTATGTTACGGTCCTGGATATGGGTAACCGGGAAGTGAGGAAACCTGACCCAGATCACTATTATTAAGGGGGTACTGAGACCTTACGCGGGTTCGTGGCTGCTGGTCGGGGCGGGCTTGGCGGATGACTGTATTCATGTGTACTGTATTATGAGGAAATTTGTGTGATGTTAATTATGTTTTCCGTTACAGTGCTTCCTGGAAAGAGGTATACAAAGTTAGGTCCCAGCGAGGACGATGGGATTCACCAGGGGGAGAATGTAGCGGTCATGTAAAATGCCTACAGTCATCTCTCCTGCTGGCAGTAAGGCCTGGTAAGTGTGGGCATGCCAGCAGTAATCATGGAGGTTTTCCCTCACACCCTGGTGGGGTGCTCTGTGTATGGCTGGGACTGGTCACATGCTCTGACTCCATGGTTAGTGATGTCAGAGGTGTGTCAGCCTCAGAAGCTTACATAAGGCACAGCACTGTGTTCTAAAGTTAGTTGCTGTGGAGTTGCTGGAAAGTTCTACCTGAGTTGCTGTCTAGTTCAAGTCCAGTTGAGGAGGAGTTCTGTCAGTTATGATATAGTAACTCCATGGGAGGCTGTGTCCAGGGACCTGGCACAGGACAGTGATTCCTGCGGGAATAGTGAATCCCTGATCTAGGTGATATACCTATCAAAAGGGAGCACTGGCGAGATGAGCGGCTGAAGATACTCCTTGTGGAGGGCAGTTGCCCTGCCGTGTCAATAAAGATGAGTTCAGCCAGAAACCCTCTCGTGTATCTATCTGGAATGAGTGTACAGAGAGGAGCACCACGAAGGAGTTCCTCGCCAGGATCATCCCCTTGTGGACGCAGGGACCCTGGTGAGGTGGAGGCGCTGCACTGGAACTAGGTGAGACTCAGCACACTACCTCAGCTGCCTGTCTGACGGGTCCTCCCCACACACCATCATGCGGGAGACTCAGGAGTCCTGTAGCCAGCAGGTGCACCATCAGGCATATTCACACTGTAATGGGGTCCGGTTAGACCACAGGGGCCAATGTGAGATTGGGTGGGTCAGGCCGGGCCAGAAATACCGTTACATGCAGTTGATTGTAAAGTATAAGGTTAAAGAAAAAAAGTCTTTGTCTACTGAAATTGAAATTCTAAAAAAAGAATTACATAAATTCAGTGACATGGATCGCTTTGCACACAATGATAAGATTCTCTTACAGAATATAGAACAAATGGAAAAAGGGGTGGTTTCTAAAAAACAAGAAAAATTCTTTAGAGATAAATCAGATTATGATAGAAACCAGGTATATGCGTGGGAGAGATTGGGCATCAGCAGAGATTTTGATAGGCCTAGAGCTATGTCCCACTCTACGCCTCGCAAAATGTCTGCGGACAGTGATCAATCATTCTATCCTAAAACAGCTACTAAGTCAATTTTGAAGTCGCCATATACAGATAGAAGATCGAGTTTTGATACAGACTCATCTGATAACATGGACAGGCCTTCCGTGTCCTTTTCTAAACAGAATTCAAAAGATAATAGAGATTCTGAGGATGGCTACTTCAAAAACACTTATATGACTAATTCAAAAGAGGATAGATCCAAACCCAATCCCTCCACTACACAGCAGGTACAGTCAAAAAACGGAAGGGGTGCAGAAGGGGGAAAAAGAGCAGAGAAAACATCAGGCTCAGACAGCAAGAGGAAGAAATACTTCTGAATCCCTCACTCAGTAACATCATTAACATCTCTGATACCCCCCTCACTCACTATTTTTACTCACACACAATTATTTTATGTTTGATTCACTATTTTATCTTCAGACACAGGGCACGGCTATGGGGACGTCATTTGCGCCCTCATATGCCAATCTCTTTATGGGTCTTTGGGAGTCCACACACATTTTCGGTGATCACAACATCTATCGTTCTAATATTGTTTTCTATAAACGCTATATAGACGACCTGCTTTTCATTTGGGATGGGGACTTGAACACATTACACTCTTTTATAGACACTTTAAACACTAATGACATGAACTTAAAATTCACTTTTAATACAGATGCACATGATATCAATTACCTTGATGTGACACTCCATGGTGGCCCAGAAACCGTTATCTCTACAGATATTTTTACCAAGCCTCACTCTCGCAATTCATACCTGTATGCAAAAAGTTGCCATCCCAGATCCATGATTCGTGGGATTCCTAAGGGGCAGTTCTTACGCTACAAAAGACTCTGTTCTGACCCAAACAGTTTTCTTCAACATTCAAGGACTTAAGTCATAGATTTGCTGATAGGGGTTATTCAGAAAAGGACAGAGAGCAAGCATTTGGTTATGCAGACTCCACTGATAGAACCATGTTATTAAAAAAGAAAGACAAACACACATTGGTTAAGGATGGATGTATGGATAACCCTTTATTCATAACCAAATTCAGCAGGCAGGCTCCACAGATACAACACATTATATACAAACACTGGAATGTGTTGAAACTTGACCCAGACCTTGTACCTTTTGTTTCCAAACCCAGATTTGCATTCAGAAAAGCAAACACTCTGGCCAGTTCACTTTCAAAAAGCCTTTTTCAAACAGCCCCACCATCCAAGATTAGTAATATCCCTAAAGGGTTTTTTAAATGTGGGTTCTGCAAATGCTGTCAGTATGCAACACCCACCAAAAGAGTGACTACTGTGTCTACAGGGAAGAAATTCCGAATTTCATCATTCATTAATTGCCACAGCAGCTATGTGGTATATGTGATATCATGTGGTTGTAATGTGGGTAGGACCATACGTTCATTACATATCCGTATATCTGAACACATAAGACTCATTAGGAGAAGGGACCTACTACACCCGGTCTCCAAACATTTCACTATGTGTCCAAATGGTGGCTTGAAAATTTTTAGTTTCTTTGGCATTGCACATATTCCCATACACATCAGAGGGGGCAATCGACTTAACAAGTTGAACAAAACAGAGATGCAATGGATTTTCCAATTAGACACCCTGCACCCCCGTGGTCTCAATGTAGATTGGGAATTGCAACATTTTTTGCATGAATGATCATTATGCATATTTAATTGCCTCCTTTCTCCTCTCCCGTCCCATCCCTCCTCTCCCCCTCCCACCTCCCCTTCCTTACCCCCTCCCACCCCCCCCCTTTTCCCCTCCCTTCCTCCCCACCTTACCCTGCACCCCCCTACTCCCACCACCCCCCCCCTCTCCCCCTTCTTCCCCCCCCCTTTCCCCTCTTTCCCTTCATTCCCCCTCATCCACTATTAATCAAAAAAAATTTGATATTTTTCCTATCCACTACCATTCGATCAGTGTTCTAGTTAAACTCATTTGCATAATAATTTTAATGGAGATGTATTTATCTTACAATATTATGTTTAACTATGTTTAACAGACTTATGTATCTTATATGTTGTCATCTCACAACGTGCCCGTTTTCCACTATGTTTGCATGTATTTCTTCTCAGGCATTACATGTTCACTATACCTTAATGTCATCTAGTGTTGGCACGCTTTTTTAATTGGTTTTTAACTTTGATTGATGTTAGGCTCATTACCCACCCTACCTGATTTACTTCAGGGACAAGTGTTTTGAGTTAATGTTTGCCTATATATCTTTGTATCTCACAGCTGATGGATCACTCTTTGACGAAGGCCTGCGAGCCGAAACGCGTCAGAGGATCCACCAGCTACTGATGTCTGTTCAATAAATTTTCTTTTAGTCACCACCTTCGTTTTACCCTGTGTTCATGGCTGTGCAGCGCTATACTTTCGGCTTGGCTGAATGATTTTTCCTTCTTGTAGAACCTGCCTTTGGCCCAATTCAAGGAATTCTCTGCTTGAGATGTCAAAAGCAAGTTCAGTCCCAGTTTCACCTCATTAAGGATCCCCAGTGGTAGACTGTTTCCGTGTCTCTGATGGGCCGTGGTGAGATTTGCTATCCTATCTTTAGCTGCCCTGATTTTATCTTCCCTTTCCCTCTTCCTTCCCAAGGCTAGGCTGATAAGCCTTACTCTCATGGTAGCTTCCTGATTCAAGGCCAATGTGAGTAGCGTGACCTCACAATTCACACTGTGGGAGGCTCATAAAGCCCAGTCTTCCTCCACTAGGTCTCTTAGATCAGGACCTTTCAACAGGGACTCGTTCAGTCTCCATTGAGAGTTTAGTGGCCGGATGATTAGGCCTGAGCACCGGATTTCTACAGGGGCATGGTCCGACCAAGAACACATGTATCCTGGCCTGTGAATTCTGGGGATTAGTCTTGTTGGGGCAAAGATGTAATCAATTCGCGAATAAGAGCCGTGCATCGCGGAGAAAAATGTTAACACTTTGGCCAAGGGAACAGTTCTCTCCATATGTTGACAGCTACAGATTCTTGGGCCCTTTGAGTAGGACTCTAGTGCCCTCCTTCCTATGGCATGTTTGGTGGCATGTTTTGTCCATCTCTGGGATTATTGCCAGATTGAAGTCTCCTCCCAGGAACACCTGCCTCACCGCTACCTTTTCCAGAGTATTAAAAAGTCTGCAACAAAAAACAAACAAAGATGCCCAAAGCTACTTCCAATGTGACAAAAATACACAGTATAGTACCATATATTCTCTTGAAAAAGGGTCATTTAGTTTAACCCTTTGGCCAAAGCATCTTAAGCCTGCTGCCACTTTCAAGGCATTACCGTTAGCAGGTCCTAACACTCCCTGCATTAAACTTCTTATTTACCTGTATAATTACAGGAAGAATGATCTGCATTGGATCTGTCTTAACCTGGCAAAAGGAAACTGACCTGCCAACTAGGAAGTGGGGATGGACAAGTTTAAACCTTGGGTGGGAGGGGCCACTACCCTCCCAAAAGCAGCTGAGACCAGCTGCACACAGTTAACAAACATAGATACCCAACAAGCTCTGAGAAACCCCAAAGTGGCAGCAGGCTTTTGACACTTATATACATATATATTTGTTGGTAATGTTTGGGGTTTCTCAGAGCTTGTTGGGTATTGTATGCCTTTATTTATATAGCGCCAAAAGTGTACTCAGCGCTTCACAAAGAATACAGTATAGGGAATTTTAAAAATACATTAAGTGCAGCAAACATCAGACAATGGGAAAGGAAATCACTGCCCCAAAGAGCTTACAATCTAAGAGGTTTCTGTGTGTTTATTAAAAAGTCTGGACAGAAATTTGGTGCCGGCTTCGTTGGGTGCGTATACGTTCGCTAGTGTTAGGTCCTGACCGTGGATCGAACCTGCCACAATCAGGAATCTACCTTCCCTATCTGCCCTCACTGTAGTGGGCTTGAAGGGGATGGAGTCACCTCTTTTTTTGTACTTGGGTTGTAGCGTGAAATGTCTGTAGCGTGAAATGTCTATCAAAACAGGAAGACACTCTGCTTTGTTTAAAATGGGTCTCCTGCAGTAGAATTAATGTCTGCTTTTAGTCTTTGTAGTCTGATAGGACCATGCGTCTATTACATGGGTTATTAAAACCCTTCACGTTGTGAGAAATGATTTTCAGTGACATTGGTATTTGAATAGGGCCGCCACTTCAGATTTTCTGTGTGTTGTTACCAGCCTCAGGCTTGGTGTGATGTGATAGGAGCAAAAGTTCAATAGCGCACTTGTATCCAGGTACAGTAGGTATATGTTAAAAGATAGAAAAAAGGAAAAAAACACACAATAGTGCAACACAGTAAAAATAAATGAAAAATCCCCGAAAATATCGCAATAGTCTTACATTAAGTGCGAGTAATATGGGCCTTTCGGTTATTATGAGTAACCAACTCTAGTTGTAGGTCATCAGCGGCAGGGTAGACAGGATGCTCCCAAAAAATAGAGGAGAGGACACAAGGAGAGTGCAGATAACTTTATATAGACATAGTAATAAAAATAGTAAAACTCACAGGCAGAGTATAGTCATAGGCAGTGGGACCACCCTGGGTCAAAAAGTGGTAGAAAGTCCAATGGAACCTCTTCACAGGAACCTCTTGGGGGCCGTCCACAAACAGGTCACCGGATCAGGGGTGTCCAAAAGATCTTGGGCGATCCTTCACTGTACAGCAAACTCTCCTCCGCTTGCAGTCTAGCCCTATGCGTTTCATCCGAAAACTTCTTCAAGGGGAATTGTAGCCATATCCTCTGTTGTCCTATCTTCAATGTCCTGTGAGTACGCGCCCATCTGGGGCTTCGGGTGACATAAGCTTGACGCGCTTCTTTGCATGTCATTAACTTCCCTATATCGCAGACTTCTTGCGTGTCAAAGGCATAGCAGCGGGGAATGGAGCTGACGTCATCTGATCTTGTTGTGCTGCAGATCAGCACCGCAAGTACTGCTATTGGCATGCATACTGAGAATTATGGGAAGTTATGAATACCACGCGATGAAAAACTAAACATTACATTTTATGCTATAAGTTATGATTAAACATAAAGGCTGGATACATCTATGTGGCCACATATATAATAGCAAGATAGGAAGGAAAACATATGGTTCTCCTAACAGTTCTTATAAGGGCATAACATAAATAAAAGCACATATGCTTTACATATAAAACCAATAGTGTCGATGGATGATAATTTCTACACTAGAGAAAGATAATATTAATTTAGTATAATTTATAAGGGTTGTAATTTTATAGTCTCATTTATTAGTTTTATATGTGTCTTTTATTGCATCTATGACCTCCTATTTTTAGAATGTACTGTATCTTTATTTATTTTTTATAACTCATATTTTATTAATCGCTATTTTATAGTATACCTTTTTAATAGTTATCTTTGTTACGGTCTTTTTTGTATTTAACCTATTTATTCATTATGCATTTTCTAGGTATTCTAGGTACCTGTGGTATTAATATTATCTTTCTCTAGTGTAGAAATTATTATCCATCGACACTATTGGTTTTATATGTAAAACATACTGTGATATGTGCTTTTATGTTATACCCTTATAAGAACTGTTAGAACCATATGTTTTCCTTCCTATCTTGCTACTATATATGTGGCCACACGGATGTTAATGTTTAGTTTTTCGTCGGGCGGTATTCATAACTACCCATAATTCTCAGTGTGCATGCCAATAGCCAGTACTTGCGAAGCTGACCTGCAGCAAACAAGATCAGATGACGTCAGCTCCGTTCCCCGCCTCTATGCCTTTGACATGTAAGAAGTCTGGGATATAGTGAAGTTAGACAGACAACGTAGCGCGTCACGCTGACGTCACCCAAAGCCCCGGATGGGCGCGTACTCACAGGACATTTAAGATAGGACAACGGAGAATATGGCTACAATTTCCCTTGAAGAAATTTTCGGACGAAACGCATAGGGCTAGACTGCAAGCGGAGGAGAGTTTGCTGTACAGTGAAGGATCGCCCAAGATCTTTTGGACACCCCTGATCCGGTGACCTGTTTGTGGACGGCCCCCAAGAGGTTCCTGTGAAGAGGTTCCATTGGACTTTCTACCACTTTTTGACCCAGGGTGGTCCCACTGCCTACAACTATACTCTGCCTGTGAGTTTTACTATTTTTATTACTATGTCTACATAAAGTTATCTGCACTCTCCTTGTGTCCTGTCCTCTCTATTTTTTGGGAGCTTCCTGTCTACCCTGCCGCTGATGACCTACAACTAGAGTTGGTTACTCATAATAACCGAAAGGCCCATATTACTCGCACTAAATTAGAGTAAGAGTATTGCGATATTTTGGGGGATTTTTCATTTATTTTTACTTTGTTGCACTATTGTGTGTTTTTTCCTTTTTCTATCTTTTAACATATACCTGGACGTAAGTGCACAATTTAACTTTTGCTCCTATCACCCTTGTAGATTTGGACTGAATCCACCTGAGAAGCAGCACCAAATACAGGACAGTATTCGCTTATTTATTTATCTTATAACTTTTTTTCATATTCACTCTTTTTTATTTATTCACTGCAGTATTTGCACTCAAACTCCTGTTTTCATCTTAGTTTGATGTGCGAATGTTGGAGGTGGAGAATTGGGCTAGTTTACCACCTTTCAGTATGTAGAGGGAGGGCTCTAACGGAGGACGGGTGAAAAAAAAGGCTGTGCAGGATGCCCAGAGTGGGCAGTGCCCGAGGCCTGAGGTCCCTTGGTATAAGGGTGGTGCCAAGGGGGGATTCGAGGTTCACACAGAGACCTGTGTTACTTGATTGGAGGCGCATTGCAGGGAATACAGTAAGGCTGACTGAGCACCGTTCAGCGACCCCTGGGACTTGGCAGAATGTAGAACACAACCAACAATAGCAAGATATTAAACATATTCAAGCTTATCAGAGTATAGAACATAACTAAATCTAGCGTTGCATAGATCAAAACAAAACTTAGAACTATTTTTTTTTGAGTAGAGGAAAAAGTCAAGAGTCAGGCCGTATTGGGCTGGCCCCGCAGGGATTGGGATACTCATGTGGGCCCAGGAAGTTCGGTCGCTTCCTCCTCTCAAGCACTTCGGGCCTTCTTCTGTTGGACTCCTATGGAGCCTATGATCTCCCTGGTCAGGCGCGTGCGTCTGGGTGGGGTCACTTCCTCTGCTGCACCTTCTGACCTAGGCCTATCATTGAGCGTAATGGCGGACAAAGCTTTGAACCGGCTAAGTCAGAATGAGCAGAACAGGGAAAAGGGAGACCAAAAAGCGCACCAGCACAAACGGAGCAGGAAGAAACCAGGACAAAAAAATGATTGAAAGGGCACTTTAATGTGGCAAAAAACCCATCCAATGCATTTCGAACGTCGCAGCGTTCTTTTTCAAGATATACCTGCATTTGAGCGCTTCAGCTATTTTCCATATTGCAGAATGAGCAGAAACCTGGAACCCACAAGTCCGGTTCTGTTCAACCTAGAGGGCCCAGATTCGGTGACCCTACTCACAGAGGAGGAAACCGCAGGTCACGTGACAACCGCGCGTGAGACCATTCACACGCCGGGAGCAGCGGTGCCTTCCGTACACAGGAGCCTAGCTGAGGTACATACAGGGGCATTCTCCCCCCACCTCCCCAACACTGAAGGTGATCACCGCCGGTCATTTGACCGCCCCACGCGACGCTGGAGCTACGGTGGGGTTGGCGGTGCAACATTGCGACAACATTCTTGAGGACCTCCAAACAGATGGGATACCCTCCTCCAAACCGTGAGTGTTCATAGCAACCCTTGGTGCCCAGAGCTGGGCCAGTTGCTGACTGCTACTGATACGATTATTTTCATTGGGAAAAGGGTTATCTTATTGCTTCTGACGCACCTCAACTTTACTCTGCTAGTACACAGGTTGCTCGAAACTACATGTGGGACATTTATTGTTTACACTACGTTTATGGAGGATTACCCACACTCTAACCAGGGTTGGTGGTGACTTTTTCTACGAGCTAATATTTTATTGGACATCTCCACATTATTGTTTAGGATCTTTGTATCCATTTTTCACATTATGGATGAGGAACAAGAAACACTGACGGACATTCCCACTAGTTATGTCCAAAAATGCGGGAATAATTCTGAAAGAACTAAAAGAGCTTTGCATCTTTTTGATGAAACTTCAGCCCATATCACATGTGACAATGCTGTTGACTTGATTGATCATTTCGTGAAATTAGAGAAACTGCTTACCTAAGATATCAGGATCTTCTGGGACATTACATCACTTGAGAACTATCTAAGGGTTAAACGCATCCCTAGAGGTTTGCGTGTGAAAAAAATGCCCTCTTTCGGGTTTCCTGACAAGGAATTTGAGCTACACTGGCGGAAAATATTAGACACATGTTCTAATGATCTTATGCAGTTGATTGTAAAGTATAAGGTTAAAGAAAAAAAGTCTTTGTCTACTGAAATTGAAATTCTAAAAAAAGAATTACATAAATTCAGTGACATGGATCGCTTTGCACACAATGATAAGATTCTCTTACAGAATATAGAACAAATGGAAAAAGGGGTGGTTTCTAAAAAACAAGAAAAATTCTTTAGAGATAAATCAGATTATGATAGAAACCAGGTATATGCGTGGGAGAGATTGGGCATCAGCAGAGATTTTGATAGGCCTAGAGCTATGTCCCACTCTACGCCTCGCAAAATGTCTGCGGACAGTGATCAATCATTCTATCCTAAAACAGCTACTAAGTCAATTTTGAAGTCGCCATATACAGATAGAAGATCGAGTTTTGATACAGACTCATCTGATAACATGGACAGGCCTTCCGTGTCCTTTTCTAAACAGAATTCAAAAGATAATAGAGATTCTGAGGATGGCTACTTCAAAAACACTTATATGACTAATTCAAAAGAGGATAGATCCAAACCCAATCCCTCCACTACACAGCAGGTACAGTCAAAAAACGGAAGGGGTGCAGAAGGGGGAAAAAGAGCAGAGAAAACATCAGGCTCAGACAGCAAGAGGAAGAAATACTTCTGAATCCCTCACTCAGTAACATCATTAACATCTCTGATACCCCCCTCACTCACTATTTTTACTCACACACAATTATTTTATGTTTGATTCACTATTTTATCTTCAGACACAGGGCACGGCTATGGGGACGTCATTTGCGCCCTCATATGCCAATCTCTTTATGGGTCTTTGGGAGTCCACACACATTTTCGGTGATCACAACATCTATCGTTCTAATATTGTTTTCTATAAACGCTATATAGACGACCTGCTTTTCATTTGGGATGGGGACTTGAACACATTACACTCTTTTATAGACACTTTAAACACTAATGACATGAACTTAAAATTCACTTTTAATACAGATGCACATGATATCAATTACCTTGATGTGACACTCCATGGTGGCCCAGAAACCGTTATCTCTACAGATATTTTTACCAAGCCTCACTCTCGCAATTCATACCTGTATGCAAAAAGTTGCCATCCCAGATCCATGATTCGTGGGATTCCTAAGGGGCAGTTCTTACGCTACAAAAGACTCTGTTCTGACCCAAACAGTTTTCTTCAACATTCAAGGGACTTGAGTCATAGATTTGCTGATAGGGGTTATTCAGAAAAGGACAGAGAGCAAGCATTTGGTTATGCAGACTCCACTGATAGAACCATGTTATTAAAAAAGAAAGACAAACACACATTGGTTAAGGATGGATGTATGGATAACCCTTTATTCATAACCAAATTCAGCAGGCAGGCTCCACAGATACAACACATTATATACAAACACTGGAATGTGTTGAAACTTGACCCAGACCTTGTACCTTTTGTTTCCAAACCCAGATTTGCATTCAGAAAAGCAAACACTCTGGCCAGTTCACTTTCAAAAAGCCTTTTTCAAACAGCCCCACCATCCAAGATTAGTAATATCCCTAAAGGGTTTTTTAAATGTGGGTTCTGCAAATGCTGTCAGTATGCAACACCCACCAAAAGAGTGACTACTGTGTCTACAGGGAAGAAATTCCGAATTTCATCATTCATTAATTGCCACAGCAGCTATGTGGTATATGTGATATCATGTGGTTGTAATGCCAAATATGTGGGTAGGACCATACGTTCATTACATATCCGTATATCTGAACACATAAGACTCATTAGGAGAAGGGACCTACTACACCTGGTCTCCAAACATTTCACTATGTGTCCAAATGGTGGCTTGAAAAATTTTAGTTTCTTTGGCATTGCACATATTCCCATACACATCAGAGGGGGCAATCGACTTAACAAGTTGAACAAAACAGAGATGCAATGGATTTTCCAATTAGACACCCTGCACCCCCGTGGTCTCAATGTAGATTGGGAATTGCAACATTTTTTGCATGAATGATCATTATGCATATTTAATTGCCTCCTTTCTCCTCTCCCGTCCCATCCCTCCTCTCCCCCTCCCACCTCCCCTTCCTTACCCCCTCCCTCCCCCCCCCTTTTCCCCTCCCTTCCTCCCCACCTTACCCTGCACCCCCCTACTCCCACCACCCCCCCCTCTCCCCCTTCTTCCCCCCCCCTTTCCCCTCTTTCCCTTCATTCCCCCTCATCCACTATTAATCAAAAAAATTTTGATATTTTTCCTATCCACTACCATTCGATCAGTGTTCTAGTTAAACTCATTTGCATAATAATTTTAATGGAGATGTATTTATCTTACAATATTATGTTTAACTATGTTTAACAGACTTATGTATCTTATATGTTGTCATCTCACAACGTGCCCGTTTTCCACTATGTTTGCATGTATTTCTTCTCAGGCATTACATGTTCACTATACCTTAATGTCATCTAGTGTTGGCACGCTTTTTTAATTGGTTTTTAACTTTGATTGATGTTAGGCTCATTACCCACCCTACCTGATTTACTTCAGGGACAAGTGTTTTGAGTTAATGTTTGCCTATATATCTTTGTATCTCACAGCTGATGGATCACTCTTTGACGAAGGCCTGCGAGCCGAAACGCGTCAGAGGATCCACCAGCTACTGATGTCTGTTCAATAAATTTTCTTTTAGTCACCACCTTCGTTTTACCCTGTGTTCATGGCTGTGCAGCGCTATACTTTCGGCTTGGCTGAATGATTTTTCCTTCTTGTAGAACCTGCCTTTGGCCCAATTCAAGGAATTCTCTGCTTGAGATGTCAAAAGCAAGTTCAGTCCCAGTTTCACCTCATTAAGGATCCCCAGTGGTAGACTGTTTCCGTGTCTCTGATGGGCCGTGGTGAGATTTGCTATCCTATCTTTAGCTGCCCTGATTTTATCTTCCCTTTCCCTCTTCCTTCCCAAGGCTAGGCTGATAAGCCTTACTCTCATGGTAGCTTCCTGATTCAAGGCCAATGTGAGTAGCGTGACCTCACAATTCACACTGTGGGAGGCTCATAAAGCCCAGTCTTCCTCCACTAGGTCTCTTAGATCAGGACCTTTCAACAGGGACTCGTTCAGTCTCCATTGAGAGTTTAGTGGCCGGATGATTAGGCCTGAGCACCGGATTTCTACAGGGGCATGGTCCGACCAAGAACACATGTATCCTGGCCTGTGAATTCTGGGGATTAGTCTTGTTGGGGCAAAGATGTAATCAATTCGCGAATAAGAGCCGTGCATCGCGGAGAAAAATGTTAACACTTTGGCCAAGGGAACAGTTCTCTCCATATGTTGACAGCTACAGATTCTTGGGCCCTTTGAGTAGGACTCTAGTGCCCTCCTTCCTATGGCATGTTTGGTGGCATGTTTTGTCCATCTCTGGGATTATTGCCAGATTGAAGTCTCCTCCCAGGAACACCTGCCTCACCGCTACCTTTTCCAGAGTATTAAAAAGTCTGCAACAAAAAACAAACAAAGATGCCCAAAGCTACTTCCAATGTGACAAAAATACACAGTATAGTACCATATATTCTCTTGAAAAAGGGTCATTTAGTTTAACCCTTTGGCCAAAGCATCTTAAGCCTGCTGCCACTTTCAAGGCATTACCGTTAGCAGGTCCTAACACTCCCTGCGTTAAACTTCTTATTTACCTGTATAATTACAGGAAGAATGATCTGCATTGGATCTGTCTTAACCTGGCAAAAGGAAACTGACCTGCCAACTAGGAAGTGGGGATGGACAAGTTTAAACCTTGGGTGGGAGGGGCCACTACCCTCCCAAAAGCAGCTGAGACCAGCTGCACACAGTTAACAAACATAGATACCCAACAAGCTCTGAGAAACCCCAAAGTGGCAGCAGGCTTTTGACACTTATATACATATATATTTGTTGGTAATGTTTGGGGTTTCTCAGAGCTTGTTGGGTATTGTAAGCCTTTATTTATATAGCGCCAAAAGTGTACTCAGCGCTTCACAAAGAATACAGTATAGGGAATTTTAAAAATACATTAAGTGCAGCAAACATCAGACAATGGGAAAGGAAATCACTGCCCCAAAGAGCTTACAATCTAAGAGGTTTCTGTGTGTTTATTAAAAAGTCTGGACAGAAATTTGGTGCCGGCTTCGTTGGGTGCGTATACGTTCGCTAGTGTTAGGTCCTGACCGTGGATCGAACCTGCCACAATCAGGAATCTACCTTCCCTATCTGCCCTCACTGTAGTGGGCTTGAAGGGGATGGAGTCACCTCTTTTTTTGTACTTGGGTTGTAGCGTGAAATGTCTGTAGCGTGAAATGTCTATCGAAACAGGAAGACACTCTGCTTTGTTTAAAATGGGTCTCCTGCAGTAGAATTAATGTCTGCTTTTAGTCTTTGTAGTCTGATAGGACCATGCGTCTATTACATGGGTTATTAAAACCCTTCACGTTGTGAGAAATGATTTTCAGTGACATTGGTATTTGAATAGGGCCGCCACTTCAGATTTTCTGTGTGTTGTTACCAGCCTCAGGCTTGGTGTGATGTGATAGGAGCAAAAGTTCAATAGCGCACTTGTATCCAGGTACAGTAGGTATATGTTAAAAGATAGAAAAAAGGAAAAAAACACACAATAGTGCAACACAGTAAAAATAAATGAAAAATCCCCGAAAATATCGCAATAGTCTTACATTAAGTGCGAGTAATATGGGCCTTTCGGTTATTATGAGTAACCAACTCTAGTTGTAGGTCATCAGCGGCAGGGTAGACAGGATGCTCCCAAAAAATAGAGGAGAAGACACAAGGAGAGTGCAGATAACTTTATATAGACATAGTAATAAAAATAGTAAAACTCACAGGCAGAGTATAGTCATAGGCAGTGGGACCACCCTGGGTCAAAAAGTGGTAGAAAGTCCAATGGAACCTCTTCACAGGAACCTCTTGGGGGCCGTCCACAAACAGGTCACCGGATCAGGGGTGTCCAAAAGATCTTGGGCGATCCTTCACTGTACAGCAAACTCTCCTCCGCTTGCAGTCTAGCCCTATGCGTTTCATCCGAAAACTTCTTCAAGGGGTTTTGTAGCCATATCCTCTGTTGTCCTATCTTCAATGTCCTGTGAGTACGCGCCCATCTGGGGCTTCGGGTGACATAAGCTTGACGCGCTTCTTTGCATGTCATTAACTTCCCTATATCGCAGACTTCTTGCGTGTCAAAGGCATAGCAGCGGGGAATGGAGCTGACGTCATCTGATCTTGTTGTGCTGCAGATCAGCACCGCAAGTACTGCTATTGGCATGCATACTGAGAATTATGGGAAGTTATGAATACCACCCGATGAAAAACTAAACATTACATTTTATGCTATAAGTTATGATTAAACATAAAGGCTGGATACATCTATGTGGCCACATATATAATAGCAAGATAGGAAGGAAAACATATGGTTCTCCTAACAGTTCTTATAAGGGCATAACATAAATAAAAGCACATATGCTTTACATATAAAACCAATAGTGTCGATGGATGATAATTTCTACACTAGAGAAAGATAATATTAATTTAGTATAATTTATAAGGGTTGTAATTTTATAGTCTCATTTATTAGTTTTATATGTGTCTTTTATTGCATCTATGACCTCCTATTTTTAGAATGTACTGTATCTTTATTTATTTTTTATAACTCATATTTTATTAATCGCTATTTTATAGTATACCTTTTTAATAGTTATCTTTGTTACAGTCTTTTTTGTATTTAACCTATTTATTCATTATGCATTTTCTAGGTATTCTAGGTACCTGTGGTATTAATATTATCTTTCTCTAGTGTAGAAATTATTATCCATCGACACTATTGGTTTTATATGTAAAACATACTGTAATATGTGCTTTTATGTTATACCCTTATAAGAACTGTTAGAACCATATGTTTTCCTTCCTATCTTGCTACTATATATGTGGCCACACGGATGTTAATGTTTAGTTTTTCGTCGGGCGGTATTCATAACTACCCATAATTCTCAGTGTGCATGCCAATAGCCAGTACTTGCGATGCTGACCTGCAGCAAACAAGATCAGATGACGTCAGCTCCGTTCCCCGCCTCTATGCCTTTGACATGTAAGAAGTCTGGGATATAGTGAAGTTAGACACACAACGTAGCGCGTCACGCTGACGTCACCCAAAGCCCCGGATGGGCGCGTACTCACAGGACATTTAAGATAGGACAACGGAGAATATGGCTACAATTTCCCTTGAAGAAATTTTCGGACGAAACGCATAGGGCTAGACTGCAAGCGGAGGAGAGTTTGCTGTACAGTGAAGGATCGCCCAAGATCTTTTGGACACCCCTGATCCGGTGACCTGTTTGTGGACGGCCCCCAAGAGGTTCCTGTGAAGAGGTTCCATTGGACTTTCTACCACTTTTTGACCCAGGGTGGTCCCACTGCCTACAACTATACTCTGCCTGTGAGTTTTACTATTTTTATTACTATGTCTACATAAAGTTATCTGCACTCTCCTTGTGTCCTGTCCTCTCTATTTTTTGGGAGCTTCCTGTCTACCCTGCCGCTGATGACCTACAACTAGAGTTGGTTACTCATAATAACCGAAAGGCCCATATTACTCGCACTAAATTAGAGTAAGAGTATTGCGATATTTTGGGGGATTTTTCATTTATTTTTACTTTGTTGCACTATTGTGTGTTTTTTCCTTTTTCTATCTTTTAACATATACCTGGACGTAAGTGCACAATTTAACTTTTGCTCCTATCACCCTTGTAGATTTGGACTGAATCCACCTGAGAAGCAGCACCAAATACAGGACAGTATTCGCTTATTTATTTATCTTATAACTTTTTTTCATATTCACTCTTTATTTATTCACTGCAGTATTTGCACTCAAACTCCTGTTTTCATCTTAGTTTGATGTGCGAATGTTGGAGGTGGAGAATTGGGCTAGTTTACCACCTTTCAGTATGTAGAGGGAGGGCTCTAACGGAGGACGGGTGAAAAAAAAGGCTGTGCAGGATGCCCAGAGTGGGCAGTGCCCGAGGCATGAGGTCCCTTGGTATAAGGGTGGTGCCAAGGGGGGATTCGAGGTTCACACAGAGACCTGTGTTACTTGATTGGAGGCGCATTGCAGGGAATACAGTAAGGCTGACTGAGCACCGTTCAGCGACCCCTGGGACTTGGCAGAATGTAGAACACAACCAACAATAGCAAGATATTAAACATATTCAAGCTTATCAGAGTATAGAACATAACTAAATCTAGCGTTGCATAGATCAAAACAAAACTTAGAACTATTTTTTTTTGAGTAGAGGAAAAAGTCAAGAGTCAGGCCGTATTGGGCTGGCCCCGCAGGGATTGGGATACTCATGTGGGCCCAGGAAGTTCGGTCGCTTCCTCCTCTCAAGCACTTCGGGCCTTCTTCTGTTGGACTCCTATGGAGCCTATGATCTCCCTGGTCAGGCGCGTGCGTCTGGGTGGGGTCACTTCCTCTGCTGCACCTTCTGACCTAGGCCTATCATTGAGCGTAATGGCGGACAAAGCTTTGAACCGGCTAAGTCAGAATGAGCAGAACAGGGAAAAGGGAGACCAAAAAGCGCACCAGCACAAACGGAGCAGGAAGAAACCAGGACAAAAAAATGATTGAAAGGGCACTTTAATGTGGCAAAAGACCCATCCAATGCATTTCGAACGTCGCAGCGTTCTTTTTCAAGATATACCTGCATTTGAGCGCTTCAGCTATTTTCCATATTGCAGAATGAGCAGAAACCTGGAACCCACAAGTCCGGTTCTGTTCAACCTAGAGGGCCCAGATTCGGTGACCCTACTCACAGAGGAGGAAACCGCAGGTCACGTGACAACCGCGCGTGAGACCATTCACACGCCGGGAGCAGCGGTGCCTTCCGTACACAGGAGCCTAGCTGAGGTACATACAGGGGCATTCTCCCCCCACCTCCCCAACACTGAAGGTGATCACCGCCGGTCATTTGACCGCCCCACGCGACGCTGGAGCTACGGTGGGGTTGGCGGTGCAACATTGCGACAACATTCTTGAGGACCTCCAAACAGATGGGATACCCTCCTCCAAACCGTGAGTGTTCATAGCAACCCTTGGTGCCCAGAGCTGGGCCAGTTGCTGACTGCTACTGATACGATTATTTTCATTGGGAAAAGGGTTATCTTATTGCTTCTGACGCACCTGACAGGAAACATTGTATCCAACTTTACTCTGCTAGTATACAGGTTGCTCGAAACTACATGTGGGACATTTATTGTTTACACTACGTTTATGGAGGATTACCCACACTCTAACCAGGGTTGGTGGTGACTTTTTCTACGAGCTAATATTTTATTGGACATCTCCACATTATTGTTTAGGATCTTTGTATCCATTTTTCACATTATGGATGAGGAACAAGAAACACTGACGGACATTCCCACTAGTTATGTCCAAAAATGCGGGAATAATTCTGAAAGAACTAAAAGAGCTTTGCATCTTTTTGATGAAACTTCAGCCCATATCACATGTGACAATGCTGTTGACTTGATTGATCATTTCGTGAAATTAGAGAAACTGCTTACCTAAGATATCAGGATCTTCTGGGACATTACATCACTTGAGAACTATCTAAGGGTTAAACGCATCCCTAGAGGTTTGCGTGTGAAAAAAATGCCCTCTTTCGGGTTTCCTGACAAGGAATTTGAGCTACACTGGCGGAAAATATTAGACACATGTTCTAATGATCTTATGCAGTTGATTGTAAAGTATAAGGTTAAAGAAAAAAAGTCTTTGTCTACTGAAATTGAAATTCTAAAAAAAGAATTACATAAATTCAGTGACATGGATCGCTTTGCACACAATGATAAGATTCTCTTACAGAATATAGAACAAATGGAAAAAGGGGTGGTTTCTAAAAAACAAGAAAAATTCTTTAGAGATAAATCAGATTATGATAGAAACCAGGTATATGCGTGGGAGAGATTGGGCATCAGCAGAGATTTTGATAGGCCTAGAGCTATGTCCCACTCTACGCCTCGCAAAATGTCTGCGGACAGTGATCAATCATTCTATCCTAAAACAGCTACTAAGTCAATTTTGAAGTCGCCATATACAGATAGAAGATCGAGTTTTGATACAGACTCATCTGATAACATGGACAGGCCTTCCGTGTCCTTTTCTAAACAGAATTCAAAAGATAATAGAGATTCTGAGGATGGCTACTTCAAAAACACTTATATGACTAATTCAAAAGAGGATAGATCCAAACCCAATCCCTCCACTACACAGCAGGTACAGTCAAAAAACGGAAGGGGTGCAGAAGGGGGAAAAAGAGCAGAGAAAACATCAGGCTCAGACAGCAAGAGGAAGAAATACTTCTGAATCCCTCACTCAGTAACATCATTAACATCTCTGATACCCCCCTCACTCACCGACAAATTGTTCTATTAAATAAGGGTTTGAATTTCGCGCCCCAGGAGGACTTTAATCTTTTTGAGACAATAATAGATCTCCAAAAATATACACGTAAGCTTGCTTTAAAAAAACTGTTCTCTAAAAAGGGTCAAACACCTTTAAATTCAATCTGTGACGATTTAGCATCAAATAACCGTCCTACGGATACAGAATATTGTTCTTTTAAAGAACATACCTTTAACATGGATATGAATATACTGTATAATGAATGTTGCACAGATATCCCCTCTGAACCCCCCTTTTTTGGGCATGTTGATTCAGGGCTAAAAAAACGCTCATCCTTTATACCAAATAATTCTAAAGGTACATCTATCTCTACTTTTGAGTCTTTAGTAGATAGAGATCTCAAATTATTGGCTAAGGGCTTCTCTTTTCCAGGGTCCTCACACAAAATACATAACTTGACCAAACAGGAGAGATTAGATCTGGATATACTGAAAAATGACCCCTCTATAGTCATCAAAAATGCCGATAAAGGGGGTGCCATCATTGTACAATCATCCATTAAATATAGGAATGAAGCGATAAGACTGCTAAGTGATAATACATTCTATTCAAGGTTAAGAACAGACCCTACTAAAAGATTTTTGACTGAATTAGAGACCCTTCTGGATCTGGGTGACATCTTGCAGGTCATAAGTGATAAAGAAAAAAAGTTTCTTATATGTGATTTTCCCATCATCCCGGTATTTCACCATCTCCCAAAGATCCACAAGTCATTGGAGAACCCTCCGGGGCGACCCATTGTCTCTAGTATTGGATCTTTGGGAGATGGTGTCTCCCGCTATGTTGACCATTTCTTGCAACCAATTGTGCGACAACTACCTTCCTTTCTACAGGATACCACCACTCTACTCATTGAACATGAGAAAATCGCTTGGAAGGAGAGTTACAGGTGGGTCACCATGGATGTCACATCATTATACACCATTATTGCACATGAACACGGACTTAAAGCTATCTATCACTATTTACTATCTTCCACTCTTTCCACTGCACAGATCACTTTCATCAATGATGCTATTTTATTTTTACTCACACACAATTATTTTATGTTTGATTCACTATTTTATCTTCAGACACAGGGCACGGCTATGGGGACGTCATTTGCGCCCTCATATGCCAATCTCTTTATGGGTCTTTGGGAGTCCACACACATTTTCGGTGATCACAACATCTATCGTTCTAATATTGTTTTCTATAAACGCTATATAGACGACCTGCTTTTCATTTGGGATGGGGACTTGAACACATTACACTCTTTTATAGACACTTTAAACACTAATGACATGAACTTAAAATTCACTTTTAATACAGATGCACATGATATCAATTACCTTGATGTGACACTCCATGGTGGCCCAGAAACCGTTATCTCTACAGATATTTTTACCAAGCCTCACTCTCGCAATTCATACCTGTATGCAAAAAGTTGCCATCCCAGATCCATGATTCGTGGGATTCCTAAGGGGCAGTTCTTACGCTACAAAAGACTCTGTTCTGACCCAAACAGTTTTCTTCAACATTCAAGGGACTTGAGTCATAGATTTGCTGATAGGGGTTATTCAGAAAAGGACAGAGAGCAAGCATTTGGTTATGCAGACTCCACTGATAGAACCATGTTATTAAAAAAGAAAGACAAACACACATTGGTTAAGGATGGATGTATGGATAACCCTTTATTCATAACCAAATTCAGCAGGCAGGCTCCACAGATACAACACATTATATACAAACACTGGAATGTGTTGAAACTTGACCCAGACCTTGTACCTTTTGTTTCCAAACCCAGATTTGCATTCAGAAAAGCAAACACTCTGGCCAGTTCACTTTCAAAAAGCCTTTTTCAAACAGCCCCACCATCCAAGATTAGTAATATCCCTAAAGGGTTTTTTAAATGTGGGTTCTGCAAATGCTGTCAGTATGCAACACCCACCAAAAGAGTGACTACTGTGTCTACAGGGAAGAAATTCTGAATTTCATCATTCATTAATTGCCACAGCAGCTATGTGGTATATGTGATATCATGTGGTTGTAATGTGGGTAGGACCATACGTTCATTACATATCCGTATATCTGAACACATAAGACTCATTAGGAGAAGGGACCTACTACACCCGGTCTCCAAACATTTCACTATGTGTCCAAATGGTGGCTTGAAAAATTTTAGTTTCTTTGGCATTGCACATATTCCCATACACATCAGAGGGGGCAATCGACTTAACAAGTTGAACAAAACAGAGATGCAATGGATTTTCCAATTAGACACCCTGCACCCCCGTGGTCTCAATGTAGATTGGGAATTGCAACATTTTTTGCATGAATGATCATTATGCATATTTAATTGCCTCCTTTCTCCTCTCCCGTCCCATCCCTCCTCTCCCCCTCCCACCTCCCCTTCCTTACCCCCTCCCTCCCCCCCCCCCTTTTCCCCTCCCTTCCTCCCCACCTTACCCTGCACCCCCCTACTCCCACCACCCCCCCCTCTCCCCCTTCTCCCCCCCCCCTTTCCCCTCTTTCCCTTCATTCCCCCTCATCCACTATTAATCAAAAAAATTTTGATATTTTTCCTATCCACTACCATTCGATCAGTGTTCTAGTTAAACTCATTTGCATAATAATTTTAATGGAGATGTATTTATCTTACAATATTATGTTTAACTATGTTTAACAGACTTATGTATCTTATATGTTGTCATCTCACAACGTGCCCGTTTTCCACTATGTTTGCATGTATTTCTTCTCAGGCATTACATGTTCACTATACCTTAATGTCATCTAGTGTTGGCACGCTTTTTTAATTGGTTTTTAACTTTGATTGATGTTAGGCTCATTACCCACCCTACCTGATTTACTTCAGGGACAAGTGTTTTGAGTTAATGTTTGCCTATATATCTTTGTATCTCACAGCTGATGGATCACTCTTTGACGAAGGCCTGCGAGCCGAAACGCGTCAGAGGATCCACCAGCTACTGATGTCTGTTCAATAAATTTTCTTTTAGTCACCACCTTCGTTTTACCCTGTGTTCATGGCTGTGCAGCGCTATACTTTCGGCTTGGCTGAATGATTTTTCCTTCTTGTAGAACCTGCCTTTGGCCCAATTCAAGGAATTCTCTGCTTGAGATGTCAAAAGCAAGTTCAGTCCCAGTTTCACCTCATTAAGGATCCCCAGTGGTAGACTGTTTCCGTGTCTCTGATGGGCCGTGGTGAGATTTGCTATCCTATCTTTAGCTGCCCTGATTTTATCTTCCCTTTCCCTCTTCCTTCCCAAGGCTAGGCTGATAAGCCTTACTCTCATGGTAGCTTCCTGATTCAAGGCCAATGTGAGTAGCGTGACCTCACAATTCACACTGTGGGAGGCTCATAAAGCCCAGTCTTCCTCCACTAGGTCTCTTAGATCAGGACCTTTCAACAGGGACTCGTTCAGTCTCCATTGAGAGTTTAGTGGCCGGATGATTAGGCCTGAGCACCGGATTTCTACAGGGGCATGGTCCGACCAAGAACACATGTATCCTGGCCTGTGAATTCTGGGGATTAGTCTTGTTGGGGCAAAGATGTAATCAATTCGCGAATAAGAGCCGTGCATCGCGGAGAAAAATGTTAACACTTTGGCCAAGGGAACAGTTCTCTCCATATGTTGACAGCTACAGATTCTTGGGCCCTTTGAGTAGGACTCTAGTGCCCTCCTTCCTATGGCATGTTTGGTGGCATGTTTTGTCCATCTCTGGGATTATTGCCAGATTGAAGTCTCCTCCCAGGAACACCTGCCTCACCGCTACCTTTTCCAGAGTATTAAAAAGTCTGCAACAAAAAACAAACAAAGATGCCCAAAGCTACTTCCAATGTGACAAAAATACACAGTATAGTACCATATATTCTCTTGAAAAAGGGTCATTTAGTTTAACCCTTTGGCCAAAGCATCTTAAGCCTGCTGCCACTTTCAAGGCATTACCGTTAGCAGGTCCTAACACTCCCTGCGTTAAACTTCTTATTTACCTGTATAATTACAGGAAGAATGATCTGCATTGGATCTGTCTTAACCTGGCAAAAGGAAACTGACCTGCCAACTAGGAAGTGGGGATGGACAAGTTTAAACCTTGGGTGGGAGGGGCCACTACCCTCCCAAAAGCAGCTGAGACCAGCTGCACACAGTTAACAAACATAGATACCCAACAAGCTCTGAGAAACCCCAAAGTGGCAGCAGGCTTTTGACACTTATATACATATATATTTGTTGGTAATGTTTGGGGTTTCTCAGAGCTTGTTGGGTATTGTAAGCCTTTATTTATATAGCGCCAAAAGTGTACTCAGCGCTTCACAAAGAATACAGTATAGGGAATTTTAAAAATACATTAAGTGCAGCAAACATCAGACAATGGGAAAGGAAATCACTGCCCCAAAGAGCTTACAATCTAAGAGGTTTCTGTGTGTTTATTAAAAAGTCTGGACAGAAATTTGGTGCCGGCTTCGTTGGGTGCGTATACGTTCGCTAGTGTTAGGTCCTGACCGTGGATCGAACCTGCCACAATCAGGAATCTACCTTCCCTATCTGCCCTCACTGTAGTGGGCTTGAAGGGGATGGAGTCACCTCTTTTTTTGTACTTGGGTTGTAGCGTGAAATGTCTGTAGCGTGAAATGTCTATCGAAACAGGAAGACACTCTGCTTTGTTTAAAATGGGTCTCCTGCAGTAGAATTAATGTCTGCTTTTAGTCTTTGTAGTCTGATAGGACCATGCGTCTATTACATGGGTTATTAAAACCCTTCACGTTGTGAGAAATGATTTTCAGTGACATTGGTATTTGAATAGGGCCGCCACTTCAGATTTTCTGTGTGTTGTTACCAGCCTCAGGCTTGGTGTGATGTGATAGGAGCAAAAGTTCAATAGCGCACTTGTATCCAGGTACAGTAGGTATATGTTAAAAGATAGAAAAAAGGAAAAAAACACACAATAGTGCAACACAGTAAAAATAAATGAAAAATCCCCGAAAATATCGCAATAGTCTTACATTAAGTGCGAGTAATATGGGCCTTTCGGTTATTATGAGTAACCAACTCTAGTTGTAGGTCATCAGCGGCAGGGTAGACAGGATGCTCCCAAAAAATAGAGGAGAGGACACAAGGAGAGTGCAGATAACTTTATATAGACATAGTAATAAAAATAGTAAAACTCACAGGCAGAGTATAGTCATAGGCAGTGGGACCACCCTGGGTCAAAAAGTGGTAGAAAGTCCAATGGAACCTCTTCACAGGAACCTCTTGGGGGCCGTCCACAAACAGGTCACCGGATCAGGGGTGTCCAAAAGATCTTGGGCGATCCTTCACTGTACAGCAAACTCTCCTCCGCTTGCAGTCTAGCCCTATGCGTTTCATCCGAAAACTTCTTCAAGGGGTTTTGTAGCCATATCCTCTGTTGTCCTATCTTCAATGTCCTGTGAGTACGCGCCCATCTGGGGCTTCGGGTGACATAAGCTTGACGCGCTTCTTTGCATGTCATTAACTTCCCTATATCGCAGACTTCTTGCGTGTCAAAGGCATAGCAGCGGGGAATGGAGCTGACGTCATCTGATCTTGTTGTGCTGCAGATCAGCACCGCAAGTACTGCTATTGGCATGCATACTGAGAATTATGGGAAGTTATGAATACCACCCGATGAAAAACTAAACATTACATTTTATGCTATAAGTTATGATTAAACATAAAGGCTGGATACATCTATGTGGCCACATATATAATAGCAAGATAGGAAGGAAAACATATGGTTCTCCTAACAGTTCTTATAAGGGCATAACATAAATAAAAGCACATATGCTTTACATATAAAACCAATAGTGTCGATGGATGATAATTTCTACACTAGAGAAAGATAATATTAATTTAGTATAATTTATAAGGGTTGTAATTTTATAGTCTCATTTATTAGTTTTATATGTGTCTTTTATTGCATCTATGACCTCCTATTTTTAGAATGTACTGTATCTTTATTTATTTTTTATAACTCATATTTTATTAATCGCTATTTTATAGTATACCTTTTTAATAGTTATCTTTGTTACAGTCTTTTTTGTATTTAACCTATTTATTCATTATGCATTTTCTAGGTATTCTAGGTACCTGTGGTATTAATATTATCTTTCTCTAGTGTAGAAATTATTATCCATCGACACTATTGGTTTTATATGTAAAACATACTGTAATATGTGCTTTTATGTTATACCCTTATAAGAACTGTTAGAACCATATGTTTTCCTTCCTATCTTGCTACTATATATGTGGCCACACGGATGTTAATGTTTAGTTTTTCGTCGGGCGGTATTCATAACTACCCATAATTCTCAGTGTGCATGCCAATAGCCAGTACTTGCGATGCTGACCTGCAGCAAACAAGATCAGATGACGTCAGCTCCGTTCCCCGCCTCTATGCCTTTGACATGTAAGAAGTCTGGGATATAGTGAAGTTAGACACACAACGTAGCGCGTCACGCTGACGTCACCCAAAGCCCCGGATGGGCGCGTACTCACAGGACATTTAAGATAGGACAACGGAGAATATGGCTACAATTTCCCTTGAAGAAATTTTCGGACGAAACGCATAGGGCTAGACTGCAAGCGGAGGAGAGTTTGCTGTACAGTGAAGGATCGCCCAAGATCTTTTGGACACCCCTGATCCGGTGACCTGTTTGTGGACGGCCCCCAAGAGGTTCCTGTGAAGAGGTTCCATTGGACTTTCTACCACTTTTTGACCCAGGGTGGTCCCACTGCCTACAACTATACTCTGCCTGTGAGTTTTACTATTTTTATTACTATGTCTACATAAAGTTATCTGCACTCTCCTTGTGTCCTGTCCTCTCTATTTTTTGGGAGCTTCCTGTCTACCCTGCCGCTGATGACCTACAACTAGAGTTGGTTACTCATAATAACCGAAAGGCCCATATTACTCGCACTAAATTAGAGTAAGAGTATTGCGATATTTTGGGGGATTTTTCATTTATTTTTACTTTGTTGCACTATTGTGTGTTTTTTCCTTTTTCTATCTTTTAACATATACCTGGACGTAAGTGCACAATTTAACTTTTGCTCCTATCACCCTTGTAGATTTGGACTGAATCCACCTGAGAAGCAGCACCAAATACAGGACAGTATTCGCTTATTTATTTATCTTATAACTTTTTTTCATATTCACTCTTTTTTATTTATTCACTGCAGTATTTGCACTCAAACTCCTGTTTTCATCTTAGTTTGATGTGCGAATGTTGGAGGTGGAGAATTGGGCTAGTTTACCACCTTTCAGTATGTAGAGGGAGGGCTCTAACGGAGGACGGGTGAAAAAAAAGGCTGTGCAGGATGCCCAGAGTGGGCAGTGCCCGAGGCATGAGGTCCCTTGGTATAAGGGTGGTGCCAAGGGGGGATTCGAGGTTCACACAGAGACCTGTGTTACTTGATTGGAGGCGCATTGCAGGGAATACAGTAAGGCTGACTGAGCACCGTTCAGCGACCCCTGGGACTTGGCAGAATGTAGAACACAACCAACAATAGCAAGATATTAAACATATTCAAGCTTATCAGAGTATAGAACATAACTAAATCTAGCGTTGCATAGATCAAAACAAAACTTAGAACTATTTTTTTTTGAGTAGAGGAAAAAGTCAAGAGTCAGGCCGTATTGGGCTGGCCCCGCAGGGATTGGGATACTCATGTGGGCCCAGGAAGTTCGGTCGCTTCCTCCTCTCAAGCACTTCGGGCCTTCTTCTGTTGGACTCCTATGGAGCCTATGATCTCCCTGGTCAGGCGCGTGCGTCTGGGTGGGGTCACTTCCTCTGCTGCACCTTCTGACCTAGGCCTATCATTGAGCGTAATGGCGGACAAAGCTTTGAACCGGCTAAGTCAGAATGAGCAGAACAGGGAAAAGGGAGACCAAAAAGCGCACCAGCACAAACGGAGCAGGAAGAAACCAGGACAAAAAAATGATTGAAAGGGCACTTTAATGTGGCAAAAGACCCATCCAATGCATTTCGAACGTCGCAGCGTTCTTTTTCAAGATATACCTGCATTTGAGCGCTTCAGCTATTTTCCATATTGCAGAATGAGCAGAAACCTGGAACCCACAAGTCCGGTTCTGTTCAACCTAGAGGGCCCAGATTCGGTGACCCTACTCACAGAGGAGGAAACCGCAGGTCACGTGACAACCGCGCGTGAGACCATTCACACGCCGGGAGCAGCGGTGCCTTCCGTACACAGGAGCCTAGCTGAGGTACATACAGGGGCATTCTCCCCCCACCTCCCCAACACTGAAGGTGATCACCGCCGGTCATTTGACCGCCCCACGCGACGCTGGAGCTACGGTGGGGTTGGCGGTGCAACATTGCGACAACATTCTTGAGGACCTCCAAACAGATGGGATACCCTCCTCCAAACCGTGAGTGTTCATAGCAACCCTTGGTGCCCAGAGCTGGGCCAGTTGCTGACTGCTACTGATACGATTATTTTCATTGGGAAAAGGGTTATCTTATTGCTTCTGACGCACCTGACAGGAAACATTGTATCCAACTTTACTCTGCTAGTATACAGGTTGCTCGAAACTACATGTGGGACATTTATTGTTTACACTACGTTTATGGAGGATTACCCACACTCTAACCAGGGTTGGTGGTGACTTTTTCTACGAGCTAATATTTTATTGGACATCTCCACATTATTGTTTAGGATCTTTGTATCCATTTTTCACATTATGGATGAGGAACAAGAAACACTGACGGACATTCCCACTAGTTATGTCCAAAAATGCGGGAATAATTCTGAAAGAACTAAAAGAGCTTTGCATCTTTTTGATGAAACTTCAGCCCATATCACATGTGACAATGCTGTTGACTTGATTGATCATTTCGTGAAATTAGAGAAACTGCTTACCTAAGATATCAGGATCTTCTGGGACATTACATCACTTGAGAACTATCTAAGGGTTAAACGCATCCCTAGAGGTTTGCGTGTGAAAAAAATGCCCTCTTTCGGGTTTCCTGACAAGGAATTTGAGCTACACTGGCGGAAAATATTAGACACATGTTCTAATGATCTTATGCAGTTGATTGTAAAGTATAAGGTTAAAGAAAAAAAGTCTTTGTCTACTGAAATTGAAATTCTAAAAAAAGAATTACATAAATTCAGTGACATGGATCGCTTTGCACACAATGATAAGATTCTCTTACAGAATATAGAACAAATGGAAAAAGGGGTGGTTTCTAAAAAACAAGAAAAATTCTTTAGAGATAAATCAGATTATGATAGAAACCAGGTATATGCGTGGGAGAGATTGGGCATCAGCAGAGATTTTGATAGGCCTAGAGCTATGTCCCACTCTACGCCTCGCAAAATGTCTGCGGACAGTGATCAATCATTCTATCCTAAAACAGCTACTAAGTCAATTTTGAAGTCGCCATATACAGATAGAAGATCGAGTTTTGATACAGACTCATCTGATAACATGGACAGGCCTTCCGTGTCCTTTTCTAAACAGAATTCAAAAGATAATAGAGATTCTGAGGATGGCTACTTCAAAAACACTTATATGACTAATTCAAAAGAGGATAGATCCAAACCCAATCCCTCCACTACACAGCAGGTACAGTCAAAAAACGGAAGGGGTGCAGAAGGGGGAAAAAGAGCAGAGAAAACATCAGGCTCAGACAGCAAGAGGAAGAAATACTTCTGAATCCCTCACTCAGTAACATCATTAACATCTCTGATACCCCCCTCACTCACCGACAAATTGTTCTATTAAATAAGGGTTTGAATTTCGCGCCCCAGGAGGACTTTAATCTTTTTGAGACAATAATAGATCTCCAAAAATATACACGTAAGCTTGCTTTAAAAAAACTGTTCTCTAAAAAGGGTCAAACACCTTTAAATTCAATCTGTGACGATTTAGCATCAAATAACCGTCCTACGGATACAGAATATTGTTCTTTTAAAGAACATACCTTTAACATGGATATGAATATACTGTATAATGAATGTTGCACAGATATCCCCTCTGAACCCCCCTTTTTTGGGCATGTTGATTCAGGGCTAAAAAAACGCTCATCCTTTATACCAAATAATTCTAAAGGTACATCTATCTCTACTTTTGAGTCTTTAGTAGATAGAGATCTCAAATTATTGGCTAAGGGCTTCTCTTTTCCAGGGTCCTCACACAAAATACATAACTTGACCAAACAGGAGAGATTAGATCTGGATATACTGAAAAATGACCCCTCTATAGTCATCAAAAATGCCGATAAAGGGGGTGCCATCATTGTACAATCATCCATTAAATATAGGAATGAAGCGATAAGACTGCTAAGTGATAATACATTCTATTCAAGGTTAAGAACAGACCCTACTAAAAGATTTTTGACTGAATTAGAGACCCTTCTGGATCTGGGTGACATCTTGCAGGTCATAAGTGATAAAGAAAAAAAGTTTCTTATATGTGATTTTCCCATCATCCCGGTATTTCACCATCTCCCAAAGATCCACAAGTCATTGGAGAACCCTCCGGGGCGACCCATTGTCTCTAGTATTGGATCTTTGGGAGATGGTGTCTCCCGCTATGTTGACCATTTCTTGCAACCAATTGTGCGACAACTACCTTCCTTTCTACAGGATACCACCACTCTACTCATTGAACATGAGAAAATCGCTTGGAAGGAGAGTTACAGGTGGGTCACCATGGATGTCACATCATTATACACCATTATTGCACATGAACACGGACTTAAAGCTATCTATCACTATTTACTATCTTCCACTCTTTCCACTGCACAGATCACTTTCATCAATGATGCTATTTTATTTTTACTCACACACAATTATTTTATGTTTGATTCACTATTTTATCTTCAGACACAGGGCACGGCTATGGGGACGTCATTTGCGCCCTCATATGCCAATCTCTTTATGGGTCTTTGGGAGTCCACACACATTTTCGGTGATCACAACATCTATCGTTCTAATATTGTTTTCTATAAACGCTATATAGACGACCTGCTTTTCATTTGGGATGGGGACTTGAACACATTACACTCTTTTATAGACACTTTAAACACTAATGACATGAACTTAAAATTCACTTTTAATACAGATGCACATGATATCAATTACCTTGATGTGACACTCCATGGTGGCCCAGAAACCGTTATCTCTACAGATATTTTTACCAAGCCTCACTCTCGCAATTCATACCTGTATGCAAAAAGTTGCCATCCCAGATCCATGATTCGTGGGATTCCTAAGGGGCAGTTCTTACGCTACAAAAGACTCTGTTCTGACCCAAACAGTTTTCTTCAACATTCAAGGGACTTGAGTCATAGATTTGCTGATAGGGGTTATTCAGAAAAGGACAGAGAGCAAGCATTTGGTTATGCAGACTCCACTGATAGAACCATGTTATTAAAAAAGAAAGACAAACACACATTGGTTAAGGATGGATGTATGGATAACCCTTTATTCATAACCAAATTCAGCAGGCAGGCTCCACAGATACAACACATTATATACAAACACTGGAATGTGTTGAAACTTGACCCAGACCTTGTACCTTTTGTTTCCAAACCCAGATTTGCATTCAGAAAAGCAAACACTCTGGCCAGTTCACTTTCAAAAAGCCTTTTTCAAACAGCCCCACCATCCAAGATTAGTAATATCCCTAAAGGGTTTTTTAAATGTGGGTTCTGCAAATGCTGTCAGTATGCAACACCCACCAAAAGAGTGACTACTGTGTCTACAGGGAAGAAATTCTGAATTTCATCATTCATTAATTGCCACAGCAGCTATGTGGTATATGTGATATCATGTGGTTGTAATGTGGGTAGGACCATACGTTCATTACATATCCGTATATCTGAACACATAAGACTCATTAGGAGAAGGGACCTACTACACCCGGTCTCCAAACATTTCACTATGTGTCCAAATGGTGGCTTGAAAAATTTTAGTTTCTTTGGCATTGCACATATTCCCATACACATCAGAGGGGGCAATCGACTTAACAAGTTGAACAAAACAGAGATGCAATGGATTTTCCAATTAGACACCCTGCACCCCCGTGGTCTCAATGTAGATTGGGAATTGCAACATTTTTTGCATGAATGATCATTATGCATATTTAATTGCCTCCTTTCTCCTCTCCCGTCCCATCCCTCCTCTCCCCCTCCCACCTCCCCTTCCTTACCCCCTCCCTCCCCCCCCCCCTTTTCCCCTCCCTTCCTCCCCACCTTACCCTGCACCCCCCTACTCCCACCACCCCCCCCTCTCCCCCTTCTCCCCCCCCCCTTTCCCCTCTTTCCCTTCATTCCCCCTCATCCACTATTAATCAAAAAAATTTTGATATTTTTCCTATCCACTACCATTCGATCAGTGTTCTAGTTAAACTCATTTGCATAATAATTTTAATGGAGATGTATTTATCTTACAATATTATGTTTAACTATGTTTAACAGACTTATGTATCTTATATGTTGTCATCTCACAACGTGCCCGTTTTCCACTATGTTTGCATGTATTTCTTCTCAGGCATTACATGTTCACTATACCTTAATGTCATCTAGTGTTGGCACGCTTTTTTAATTGGTTTTTAACTTTGATTGATGTTAGGCTCATTACCCACCCTACCTGATTTACTTCAGGGACAAGTGTTTTGAGTTAATGTTTGCCTATATATCTTTGTATCTCACAGCTGATGGATCACTCTTTGACGAAGGCCTGCGAGCCGAAACGCGTCAGAGGATCCACCAGCTACTGATGTCTGTTCAATAAATTTTCTTTTAGTCACCACCTTCGTTTTACCCTGTGTTCATGGCTGTGCAGCGCTATACTTTCGGCTTGGCTGAATGATTTTTCCTTCTTGTAGAACCTGCCTTTGGCCCAATTCAAGGAATTCTCTGCTTGAGATGTCAAAAGCAAGTTCAGTCCCAGTTTCACCTCATTAAGGATCCCCAGTGGTAGACTGTTTCCGTGTCTCTGATGGGCCGTGGTGAGATTTGCTATCCTATCTTTAGCTGCCCTGATTTTATCTTCCCTTTCCCTCTTCCTTCCCAAGGCTAGGCTGATAAGCCTTACTCTCATGGTAGCTTCCTGATTCAAGGCCAATGTGAGTAGCGTGACCTCACAATTCACACTGTGGGAGGCTCATAAAGCCCAGTCTTCCTCCACTAGGTCTCTTAGATCAGGACCTTTCAACAGGGACTCGTTCAGTCTCCATTGAGAGTTTAGTGGCCGGATGATTAGGCCTGAGCACCGGATTTCTACAGGGGCATGGTCCGACCAAGAACACATGTATCCTGGCCTGTGAATTCTGGGGATTAGTCTTGTTGGGGCAAAGATGTAATCAATTCGCGAATAAGAGCCGTGCATCGCGGAGAAAAATGTTAACACTTTGGCCAAGGGAACAGTTCTCTCCATATGTTGACAGCTACAGATTCTTGGGCCCTTTGAGTAGGACTCTAGTGCCCTCCTTCCTATGGCATGTTTGGTGGCATGTTTTGTCCATCTCTGGGATTATTGCCAGATTGAAGTCTCCTCCCAGGAACACCTGCCTCACCGCTACCTTTTCCAGAGTATTAAAAAGTCTGCAACAAAAAACAAACAAAGATGCCCAAAGCTACTTCCAATGTGACAAAAATACACAGTATAGTACCATATATTCTCTTGAAAAAGGGTCATTTAGTTTAACCCTTTGGCCAAAGCATCTTAAGCCTGCTGCCACTTTCAAGGCATTACCGTTAGCAGGTCCTAACACTCCCTGCGTTAAACTTCTTATTTACCTGTATAATTACAGGAAGAATGATCTGCATTGGATCTGTCTTAACCTGGCAAAAGGAAACTGACCTGCCAACTAGGAAGTGGGGATGGACAAGTTTAAACCTTGGGTGGGAGGGGCCACTACCCTCCCAAAAGCAGCTGAGACCAGCTGCACACAGTTAACAAACATAGATACCCAACAAGCTCTGAGAAACCCCAAAGTGGCAGCAGGCTTTTGACACTTATATACATATATATTTGTTGGTAATGTTTGGGGTTTCTCAGAGCTTGTTGGGTATTGTATGCCTTTATTTATATAGCGCCAAAAGTGTACTCAGCGCTTCACAAAGAATACAGTATAGGGAATTTTAAAAATACATTAAGTGCAGCAAACATCAGACAATGGGAAAGGAAATCACTGCCCCAAAGAGCTTACAATCTAAGAGGTTTCTGTGTGTTTATTAAAAAGTCTGGACAGAAATTTGGTGCCGGCTTCGTTGGGTGCGTATACGTTCGCTAGTGTTAGGTCCTGACCGTGGATCGAACCTGCCACAATCAGGAATCTACCTTCCCTATCTGCCCTCACTGTAGTGGGCTTGAAGGGGATGGAGTCACCTCTTTTTTTGTACTTGGGTTGTAGCGTGAAATGTCTGTAGCGTGAAATGTCTATCGAAACAGGAAGACACTCTGCTTTGTTTAAAATGGGTCTCCTGCAGTAGAATTAATGTCTGCTTTTAGTCTTTGTAGTCTGATAGGACCATGCGTCTATTACATGGGTTATTAAAACCCTTCACGTTGTGAGAAATGATTTTCAGTGACATTGGTATTTGAATAGGGCCGCCACTTCAGATTTTCTGTGTGTTGTTACCAGCCTCAGGCTTGGTGTGATGTGATAGGAGCAAAAGTTCAATAGCGCACTTGTATCCAGGTACAGTAGGTATATGTTAAAAGATAGAAAAAAGGAAAAAAACACACAATAGTGCAACACAGTAAAAATAAATGAAAAATCCCCGAAAATATCGCAATAGTCTTACATTAAGTGCGAGTAATATGGGCCTTTCGGTTATTATGAGTAACCAACTCTAGTTGTAGGTCATCAGCGGCAGGGTAGACAGGATGCTCCCAAAAAATAGAGGAGAGGACACAAGGAGAGTGCAGATAACTTTATATAGACATAGTAATAAAAATAGTAAAACTCACAGGCAGAGTATAGTCATAGGCAGTGGGACCACCCTGGGTCAAAAAGTGGTAGAAAGTCCAATGGAACCTCTTCACAGGAACCTCTTGGGGGCCGTCCACAAACAGGTCACCGGATCAGGGGTGTCCAAAAGATCTTGGGCGATCCTTCACTGTACAGCAAACTCTCCTCCGCTTGCAGTCTAGCCCTATGCGTTTCATCCGAAAACTTCTTCAAGGGGAATTGTAGCCATATCCTCTGTTGTCCTATCTTCAATGTCCTGTGAGTACGCGCCCATCTGGGGCTTCGGGTGACATAAGCTTGACGCGCTTCTTTGCATGTCATTAACTTCCCTATATCGCAGACTTCTTGCGTGTCAAAGGCATAGCAGCGGGGAATGGAGCTGACGTCATCTGATCTTGTTGTGCTGCAGATCAGCACCGCAAGTACTGCTATTGGCATGCATACTGAGAATTATGGGAAGTTATGAATACCACGCGATGAAAAACTAAACATTACATTTTATGCTATAAGTTATGATTAAACATAAAGGCTGGATACATCTATGTGGCCACATATATAATAGCAAGATAGGAAGGAAAACATATGGTTCTCCTAACAGTTCTTATAAGGGCATAACATAAATAAAAGCACATATGCTTTACATATAAAACCAATAGTGTCGATGGATGATAATTTCTACACTAGAGAAAGATAATATTAATTTAGTATAATTTATAAGGGTTGTAATTTTATAGTCTCATTTATTAGTTTTATATGTGTCTTTTATTGCATCTATGACCTCCTATTTTTAGAATGTACTGTATCTTTATTTATTTTTTATAACTCATATTTTATTAATCGCTATTTTATAGTATACCTTTTTAATAGTTATCTTTGTTACGGTCTTTTTTGTATTTAACCTATTTATTCATTATGCATTTTCTAGGTATTCTAGGTACCTGTGGTATTAATATTATCTTTCTCTAGTGTAGAAATTATTATCCATCGACACTATTGGTTTTATATGTAAAACATACTGTGATATGTGCTTTTATGTTATACCCTTATAAGAACTGTTAGAACCATATGTTTTCCTTCCTATCTTGCTACTATATATGTGGCCACACGGATGTTAATGTTTAGTTTTTCGTCGGGCGGTATTCATAACTACCCATAATTCTCAGTGTGCATGCCAATAGCCAGTACTTGCGAAGCTGACCTGCAGCAAACAAGATCAGATGACGTCAGCTCCGTTCCCCGCCTCTATGCCTTTGACATGTAAGAAGTCTGGGATATAGTGAAGTTAGACAGACAACGTAGCGCGTCACGCTGACGTCACCCAAAGCCCCGGATGGGCGCGTACTCACAGGACATTTAAGATAGGACAACGGAGAATATGGCTACAATTTCCCTTGAAGAAATTTTCGGACGAAACGCATAGGGCTAGACTGCAAGCGGAGGAGAGTTTGCTGTACAGTGAAGGATCGCCCAAGATCTTTTGGACACCCCTGATCCGGTGACCTGTTTGTGGACGGCCCCCAAGAGGTTCCTGTGAAGAGGTTCCATTGGACTTTCTACCACTTTTTGACCCAGGGTGGTCCCACTGCCTACAACTATACTCTGCCTGTGAGTTTTACTATTTTTATTACTATGTCTACATAAAGTTATCTGCACTCTCCTTGTGTCCTGTCCTCTCTATTTTTTGGGAGCTTCCTGTCTACCCTGCCGCTGATGACCTACAACTAGAGTTGGTTACTCATAATAACCGAAAGGCCCATATTACTCGCACTAAATTAGAGTAAGAGTATTGCGATATTTTGGGGGATTTTTCATTTATTTTTACTTTGTTGCACTATTGTGTGTTTTTTCCTTTTTCTATCTTTTAACATATACCTGGACGTAAGTGCACAATTTAACTTTTGCTCCTATCACCCTTGTAGATTTGGACTGAATCCACCTGAGAAGCAGCACCAAATACAGGACAGTATTCGCTTATTTATTTATCTTATAACTTTTTTTCATATTCACTCTTTTTTATTTATTCACTGCAGTATTTGCACTCAAACTCCTGTTTTCATCTTAGTTTGATGTGCGAATGTTGGAGGTGGAGAATTGGGCTAGTTTACCACCTTTCAGTATGTAGAGGGAGGGCTCTAACGGAGGACGGGTGAAAAAAAAGGCTGTGCAGGATGCCCAGAGTGGGCAGTGCCCGAGGCCTGAGGTCCCTTGGTATAAGGGTGGTGCCAAGGGGGGATTCGAGGTTCACACAGAGACCTGTGTTACTTGATTGGAGGCGCATTGCAGGGAATACAGTAAGGCTGACTGAGCACCGTTCAGCGACCCCTGGGACTTGGCAGAATGTAGAACACAACCAACAATAGCAAGATATTAAACATATTCAAGCTTATCAGAGTATAGAACATAACTAAATCTAGCGTTGCATAGATCAAAACAAAACTTAGAACTATTTTTTTTTGAGTAGAGGAAAAAGTCAAGAGTCAGGCCGTATTGGGCTGGCCCCGCAGGGATTGGGATACTCATGTGGGCCCAGGAAGTTCGGTCGCTTCCTCCTCTCAAGCACTTCGGGCCTTCTTCTGTTGGACTCCTATGGAGCCTATGATCTCCCTGGTCAGGCGCGTGCGTCTGGGTGGGGTCACTTCCTCTGCTGCACCTTCTGACCTAGGTCTATCATTGAGCGTAATGGCGGACAAAGCTTTGAACCGGCTAAGTCAGAATGAGCAGAACAGGGAAAAGGGAGACCAAAAAGCGCACCAGCACAAACGGAGCAGGAAGAAACCAGGACAAAAAAATGATTGAAAGGGCACTTTAATGTGGCAAAAGACCCATCCAATGCATTTCGAACGTCGCAGCGTTCTTTTTCAAGATATACCTGCATTTGAGCGCTTCAGCTATTTTCCATATTGCAGAATGAGCAGAAACCTGGAACCCACAAGTCCGGTTCTGTTCAACCTAGAGGGCCCAGATTCGGTGACCCTACTCACAGAGGAGGAAACCGCAGGTCACGTGACAACCGCGCGTGAGACCATTCACACGCCGGGAGCAGCGGTGCCTTCCGTACACAGGAGCCTAGCTGAGGTACATACAGGGGCATTCTCCCCCCACCTCCCCAACACTGAAGGTGATCACCGCCGGTCATTTGACCGCCCCACGCGACGCTGGAGCTACGGTGGGGTTGGCGGTGCAACATTGCGACAACATTCTTGAGGACCTCCAAACAGATGGGATACCCTCCTCCAAACCGTGAGTGTTCATAGCAACCCTTGGTGCCCAGAGCTGGGCCAGTTGCTGACTGCTACTGATACGATTATTTTCATTGGGAAAAGGGTTATCTTATTGCTTCTGACGCACCTGACAGGAAACATTGTATCCAACTTTACTCTGCTAGTACACAGGTTGCTCGAAACTACATGTGGGACATTTATTGTTTACACTACGTTTATGGAGGATTACCCACACTCTAACCAGGGTTGGTGGTGACTTTTTCTACGAGCTAATATTTTATTGGACATCTCCACATTATTGTTTAGGATCTTTGTATCCATTTTTCACATTATGGATGAGGAACAAGAAACACTGACGGACATTCCCACTAGTTATGTCCAAAAATGCGGGAATAATTCTGAAAGAACTAAAAGAGCTTTGCATCTTTTTGATGAAACTTCAGCCCATACTGTATCACATGTGACAATGCTGTTGACTTGATTGATCATTTCGTGAAATTAGAGAAACTGCTTACCTAAGATATCAGGATCTTCTGGGACATTACATCACTTGAGAACTATCTAAGGGTTAAACGCATCCCTAGAGGTTTGCGTGTGAAAAAAATGCCCTCTTTCGGGTTTCCTGACAAGGAATTTGAGCTACACTGGCGGAAAATATTAGACACATGTTCTAATGATCTTATGCAGTTGATTGTAAAGTATAAGGTTAAAGAAAAAAAGTCTTTGTCTACTGAAATTGAAATTCTAAAAAAAGAATTACATAAATTCAGTGACATGGATCGCTTTGCACACAATGATAAGATTCTCTTACAGAATATAGAACAAATGGAAAAAGGGGTGGTTTCTAAAAAACAAGAAAAATTCTTTAGAGATAAATCAGATTATGATAGAAACCAGGTATATGCGTGGGAGAGATTGGGCATCAGCAGAGATTTTGATAGGCCTAGAGCTATGTCCCACTCTACGCCTCGCAAAATGTCTGCGGACAGTGATCAATCATTCTATCCTAAAACAGCTACTAAGTCAATTTTGAAGTCGCCATATACAGATAGAAGATCGAGTTTTGATACAGACTCATCTGATAACATGGACAGGCCTTCCGTGTCCTTTTCTAAACAGAATTCAAAAGATAATAGAGATTCTGAGGATGGCTACTTCAAAAACACTTATATGACTAATTCAAAAGAGGATAGATCCAAACCCAATCCCTCCACTACACAGCAGGTACAGTCAAAAAAACGGAAGGGGTGCAGAAGGGGGAAAAAGAGCAGAGAAAACATCAGGCTCAGACAGCAAGAGGAAGAAATACTTCTGAATCCCTCACTCAGTAACATCATTAACATCTCTGATACCCCCCTCACTCACTATTTTTACTCACACACAATTATTTTATGTTTGATTCACTATTTTATCTTCAGACACAGGGCACGGCTATGGGGACGTCATTTGCGCCCTCATATGCCAATCTCTTTATGGGTCTTTGGGAGTCCACACACATTTTCGGTGATCACAACATCTATCGTTCTAATATTGTTTTCTATAAACGCTATATAGACGACCTGCTTTTCATTTGGGATGGGGACTTGAACACATTACACTCTTTTATAGACACTTTAAACACTAATGACATGAACTTAAAATTCACTTTTAATACAGATGCACATGATATCAATTACCTTGATGTGACACTCCATGGTGGCCCAGAAACCGTTATCTCTACAGATATTTTTACCAAGCCTCACTCTCGCAATTCATACCTGTATGCAAAAAGTTGCCATCCCAGATCCATGATTCGTGGGATTCCTAAGGGGCAGTTCTTACGCTACAAAAGACTCTGTTCTGACCCAAACAGTTTTCTTCAACATTCAAGGGACTTGAGTCATAGATTTGCTGATAGGGGTTATTCAGAAAAGGACAGAGAGCAAGCATTTGGTTATGCAGACTCCACTGATAGAACCATGTTATTAAAAAAGAAAGACAAACACACATTGGTTAAGGATGGATGTATGGATAACCCTTTATTCATAACCAAATTCAGCAGGCAGGCTCCACAGATACAACACATTATATACAAACACTGGAATGTGTTGAAACTTGACCCAGACCTTGTACCTTTTGTTTCCAAACCCAGATTTGCATTCAGAAAAGCAAACACTCTGGCCAGTTCACTTTCAAAAAGCCTTTTTCAAACAGCCCCACCATCCAAGATTAGTAATATCCCTAAAGGGTTTTTTAAATGTGGGTTCTGCAAATGCTGTCAGTATGCAACACCCACCAAAAGAGTGACTACTGTGTCTACAGGGAAGAAATTCTGAATTTCATCATTCATTAATTGCCACAGCAGCTATGTGGTATATGTGATATCATGTGGTTGTAATGTGGGTAGGACCATACGTTCATTACATATCCGTATATCTGAACACATAAGACTCATTAGGAGAAGGGACCTACTACACCCGGTCTCCAAACATTTCACTATGTGTCCAAATGGTGGCTTGAAAAATTTTAGTTTCTTTGGCATTGCACATATTCCCATACACATCAGAGGGGGCAATCGACTTAACAAGTTGAACAAAACAGAGATGCAATGGATTTTCCAATTAGACACCCTGCACCCCCGTGGTCTCAATGTAGATTGGGAATTGCAACATTTTTTGCATGAATGATCATTATGCATATTTAATTGCCTCCTTTCTCCTCTCCCGTCCCATCCCTCCTCTCCCCCTCCCACCTCCCCTTCCTTACCCCCTCCCTCCCCCCCCCCTTTTCCCCTCCCTTCCTCCCCACCTTACCCTGCACCCCCCTACTCCCACCACCCCCCCCTCTCCCCCTTCTCCCCCCCCCCTTTCCCCTCTTTCCCTTCATTCCCCCTCATCCACTATTAATCAAAAAAATTTTGATATTTTTCCTATCCACTACCATTCGATCAGTGTTCTAGTTAAACTCATTTGCATAATAATTTTAATGGAGATGTATTTATCTTACAATATTATGTTTAACTATGTTTAACAGACTTATGTATCTTATATGTTGTCATCTCACAACGTGCCCGTTTTCCACTATGTTTGCATGTATTTCTTCTCAGGCATTACATGTTCACTATACCTTAATGTCATCTAGTGTTGGCACGCTTTTTTAATTGGTTTTTAACTTTGATTGATGTTAGGCTCATTACCCACCCTACCTGATTTACTTCAGGGACAAGTGTTTTGAGTTAATGTTTGCCTATATATCTTTGTATCTCACAGCTGATGGATCACTCTTTGACGAAGGCCTGCGAGCCGAAACGCGTCAGAGGATCCACCAGCTACTGATGTCTGTTCAATAAATTTTCTTTTAGTCACCACCTTCGTTTTACCCTGTGTTCATGGCTGTGCAGCGCTATACTTTCGGCTTGGCTGAATGATTTTTCCTTCTTGTAGAACCTGCCTTTGGCCCAATTCAAGGAATTCTCTGCTTGAGATGTCAAAAGCAAGTTCAGTCCCAGTTTCACCTCATTAAGGATCCCCAGTGGTAGACTGTTTCCGTGTCTCTGATGGGCCGTGGTGAGATTTGCTATCCTATCTTTAGCTGCCCTGATTTTATCTTCCCTTTCCCTCTTCCTTCCCAAGGCTAGGCTGATAAGCCTTACTCTCATGGTAGCTTCCTGATTCAAGGCCAATGTGAGTAGCGTGACCTCACAATTCACACTGTGGGAGGCTCATAAAGCCCAGTCTTCCTCCACTAGGTCTCTTAGATCAGGACCTTTCAACAGGGACTCGTTCAGTCTCCATTGAGAGTTTAGTGGCCGGATGATTAGGCCTGAGCACCGGATTTCTACAGGGGCATGGTCCGACCAAGAACACATGTATCCTGGCCTGTGAATTCTGGGGATTAGTCTTGTTGGGGCAAAGATGTAATCAATTCGCGAATAAGAGCCGTGCATCGCGGAGAAAAATGTTAACACTTTGGCCAAGGGAACAGTTCTCTCCATATGTTGACAGCTACAGATTCTTGGGCCCTTTGAGTAGGACTCTAGTGCCCTCCTTCCTATGGCATGTTTGGTGGCATGTTTTGTCCATCTCTGGGATTATTGCCAGATTGAAGTCTCCTCCCAGGAACACCTGCCTCACCGCTACCTTTTCCAGAGTATTAAAAAGTCTGCAACAAAAAACAAACAAAGATGCCCAAAGCTACTTCCAATGTGACAAAAATACACAGTATAGTACCATATATTCTCTTGAAAAAGGGTCATTTAGTTTAACCCTTTGGCCAAAGCATCTTAAGCCTGCTGCCACTTTCAAGGCATTACCGTTAGCAGGTCCTAACACTCCCTGCGTTAAACTTCTTATTTACCTGTATAATTACAGGAAGAATGATCTGCATTGGATCTGTCTTAACCTGGCAAAAGGAAACTGACCTGCCAACTAGGAAGTGGGGATGGACAAGTTTAAACCTTGGGTGGGAGGGGCCACTACCCTCCCAAAAGCAGCTGAGACCAGCTGCACACAGTTAACAAACATAGATACCCAACAAGCTCTGAGAAACCCCAAAGTGGCAGCAGGCTTTTGACACTTATATACATATATATTTGTTGGTAATGTTTGGGGTTTCTCAGAGCTTGTTGGGTATTGTATGCCTTTATTTATATAGCGCCAAAAGTGTACTCAGCGCTTCACAAAGAATACAGTATAGGGAATTTTAAAAATACATTAAGTGCAGCAAACATCAGACAATGGGAAAGGAAATCACTGCCCCAAAGAGCTTACAATCTAAGAGGTTTCTGTGTGTTTATTAAAAAGTCTGGACAGAAATTTGGTGCCGGCTTCGTTGGGTGCGTATACGTTCGCTAGTGTTAGGTCCTGACCGTGGATCGAACCTGCCACAATCAGGAATCTACCTTCCCTATCTGCCCTCACTGTAGTGGGCTTGAAGGGGATGGAGTCACCTCTTTTTTTGTACTTGGGTTGTAGCGTGAAATGTCTGTAGCGTGAAATGTCTATCGAAACAGGAAGACACTCTGCTTTGTTTAAAATGGGTCTCCTGCAGTAGAATTAATGTCTGCTTTTAGTCTTTGTAGTCTGATAGGACCATGCGTCTATTACATGGGTTATTAAAACCCTTCACGTTGTGAGAAATGATTTTCAGTGACATTGGTATTTGAATAGGGCCGCCACTTCAGATTTTCTGTGTGTTGTTACCAGCCTCAGGCTTGGTGTGATGTGATAGGAGCAAAAGTTCAATAGCGCACTTGTATCCAGGTACAGTAGGTATATGTTAAAAGATAGAAAAAAGGAAAATAACACACAATAGTGCAACACAGTAAAAATAAATGAAAAATCCCCGAAAATATCGCAATAGTCTTACATTAAGTGCGAGTAATATGGGCCTTTCGGTTATTATGAGTAACCAACTCTAGTTGTAGGTCATCAGCGGCAGGGTAGACAGGATGCTCCCAAAAAATAGAGGAGAGGACACAAGGAGAGTGCAGATAACTTTATATAGACATAGTAATAAAAATAGTAAAACTCACAGGCAGAGTATAGTCATAGGCAGTGGGACCACCCTGGGTCAAAAAGTGGTAGAAAGTCCAATGGAACCTCTTCACAGGAACCTCTTGGGGGCCGTCCACAAACAGGTCACCGGATCAGGGGTGTCCAAAAGATCTTGGGCGATCCTTCACTGTACAGCAAACTCCCCTCCGCTTGCAGTCTAGCCCTATGCGTTTCATCCGAAAACTTCTTCAAGGGGAATTGTAGCCATATCCTCTGTTGTCCTATCTTCAATGTCCTGTGAGTACGCGCCCATCTGGGGCTTCGGGTGACATAAGCTTGACGCGCTTCTTTGCATGTCATTAACTTCCCTATATCGCAGACTTCTTGCGTGTCAAAGGCATAGCAGCGGGGAATGGAGCTGACGTCATCTGATCTTGTTGTGCTGCAGATCAGCACCGCAAGTACTGCTATTGGCATGCATACTGAGAATTATGGGAAGTTATGAATACCACCCGATGAAAAACTAAACATTACATTTTATGCTATAAGTTATGATTAAACATAAAGGCTGGATACATCTATGTGGCCACATATATAATAGCAAGATAGGAAGGAAAACATATGGTTCTCCTAACAGTTCTTATAAGGGCATAACATAAATAAAAGCACATATGCTTTACATATAAAACCAATAGTGTCGATGGATGATAATTTCTACACTAGAGAAAGATAATATTAATTTAGTATAATTTATAAGGGTTGTAATTTTATAGTCTCATTTATTAGTTTTATATGTGTCTTTTATTGCATCTATGACCTCCTATTTTTAGAATGTACTGTATCTTTATTTATTTTTTATAACTCATATTTTATTAATCGCTATTTTATAGTATACCTTTTTAATAGTTATCTTTGTTACAGTCTTTTTTGTATTTAACCTATTTATTCATTATGCATTTTCTAGGTATTCTAGGTACCTGTGGTATTAATATTATCTTTCTCTAGTGTAGAAATTATTATCCATCGACACTATTGGTTTTATATGTAAAACATACTGTAATATGTGCTTTTATGTTATACCCTTATAAGAACTGTTAGAACCATATGTTTTCCTTCCTATCTTGCTACTATATATGTGGCCACACGGATGTTAATGTTTAGTTTTTCGTCGGGCGGTATTCATAACTACCCATAATTCTCAGTGTGCATGCCAATAGCCAGTACTTGCGAAGCTGACCTGCAGCAAACAAGATCAGATGACGTCAGCTCCGTTCCCCGCCTCTATGCCTTTGACATGTAAGAAGTCTGGGATATAGTGAAGTTAGACACACAACGTAGCGCGTCACGCTGACGTCACCCAAAGCCCCGGATGGGCGCGTACTCACAGGACATTTAAGATAGGACAACGGAGAATATGGCTACAATTTCCCTTGAAGAAATTTTCGGACGAAACGCATAGGGCTAGACTGCAAGCGGAGGAGAGTTTGCTGTACAGTGAAGGATCGCCCAAGATCTTTTGGACACCCCTGATCCGGTGACCTGTTTGTGGACGGCCCCCAAGAGGTTCCTGTGAAGAGGTTCCATTGGACTTTCTACCACTTTTTGACCCAGGGTGGTCCCACTGCCTACAACTATACTCTGCCTGTGAGTTTTACTATTTTTATTACTATGTCTACATAAAGTTATCTGCACTCTCCTTGTGTCCTGTCCTCTCTATTTTTTGGGAGCTTCCTGTCTACCCTGCCGCTGATGACCTACAACTAGAGTTGGTTACTCATAATAACCGAAAGGCCCATATTACTCGCACTAAATTAGAGTAAGAGTATTGCGATATTTTGGGGGATTTTTCATTTATTTTTACTTTGTTGCACTATTGTGTGTTTTTTCCTTTTTCTATCTTTTAACATATACCTGGACGTAAGTGCACAATTTAACTTTTGCTCCTATCACCCTTGTAGATTTGGACTGAATCCACCTGAGAAGCAGCACCAAATACAGGACAGTATTCGCTTATTTATTTATCTTATAACTTTTTTTCATATTCACTCTTTTTTATTTATTCACTGCAGTATTTGCACTCAAACTCCTGTTTTCATCTTAGTTTGATGTGCGAATGTTGGAGGTGGAGAATTGGGCTAGTTTACCACCTTTCAGTATGTAGAGGGAGGGCTCTAACGGAGGACGGGTGAAAAAAAAGGCTGTGCAGGATGCCCAGAGTGGGCAGTGCCCGAGGCCTGAGGTCCCTTGGTATAAGGGTGGTGCCAAGGGGGGATTCGAGGTTCACACAGAGACCTGTGTTACTTGATTGGAGGCGCATTGCAGGGAATACAGTAAGGCTGACTGAGCACCGTTCAGCGACCCCTGGGACTTGGCAGAATGTAGAACACAACCAACAATAGCAAGATATTAAACATATTCAAGCTTATCAGAGTATAGAACATAACTAAATCTAGCGTTGCATAGATCAAAACAAAACTTAGAACTATTTTTTTTTGAGTAGAGGAAAAAGTCAAGAGTCAGGCCGTATTGGGCTGGCCCCGCAGGGATTGGGATACTCATGTGGGCCCAGGAAGTTCGGTCGCTTCCTCCTCTCAAGCACTTCGGGCCTTCTTCTGTTGGACTCCTATGGAGCCTATGATCTCCCTGGTCAGGCGCGTGCGTCTGGGTGGGGTCACTTCCTCTGCTGCACCTTCTGACCTAGGCCTATCATTGAGCGTAATGGCGGACAAAGCTTTGAACCGGCTAAGTCAGAATGAGCAGAACAGGGAAAAGGGAGACCAAAAAGCGCACCAGCACAAACGGAGCAGGAAGAAACCAGGACAAAAAAATGATTGAAAGGGCACTTTAATGTGGCAAAAGACCCATCCAATGCATTTCGAACGTCGCAGCGTTCTTTTTCAAGATATACCTGCATTTGAGCGCTTCAGCTATTTTCCATATTGCAGAATGAGCAGAAACCTGGAACCCACAAGTCCGGTTCTGTTCAACCTAGAGGGCCCAGATTCGGTGACCCTACTCACAGAGGAGGAAACCGCAGGTCACGTGACAACCGCGCGTGAGACCATTCACACGCCGGGAGCAGCGGTGCCTTCCGTACACAGGAGCCTAGCTGAGGTACATACAGGGGCATTCTCCCCCCACCTCCCCAACACTGAAGGTGATCACCGCCGGTCATTTGACCGCCCCACGCGACGCTGGAGCTACGGTGGGGTTGGCGGTGCAACATTGCGACAACATTCTTGAGGACCTCCAAACAGATGGGATACCCTCCTCCAAACCGTGAGTGTTCATAGCAACCCTTGGTGCCCAGAGCTGGGCCAGTTGCTGACTGCTACTGATACGATTATTTTCATTGGGAAAAGGGTTATCTTATTGCTTCTGACGCACCTGACAGGAAACATTGTATCCAACTTTACTCTGCTAGTACACAGGTTGCTCGAAACTACATGTGGGACATTTATTGTTTACACTACGTTTATGGAGGATTACCCACACTCTAACCAGGGTTGGTGGTGACTTTTTCTACGAGCTAATATTTTATTGGACATCTCCACATTATTGTTTAGGATCTTTGTATCCATTTTTCACATTATGGATGAGGAACAAGAAACACTGACGGACATTCCCACTAGTTATGTCCAAAAATGCGGGAATAATTCTGAAAGAACTAAAAGAGCTTTGCATCTTTTTGATGAAACTTCAGCCCATACTGTATCACATGTGACAATGCTGTTGACTTGATTGATCATTTCGTGAAATTAGAGAAACTGCTTACCTAAGATATCAGGATCTTCTGGGACATTACATCACTTGAGAACTATCTAAGGGTTAAACGCATCCCTAGAGGTTTGCGTGTGAAAAAAATGCCCTCTTTCGGGTTTCCTGACAAGGAATTTGAGCTACACTGGCGGAAAATATTAGACACATGTTCTAATGATCTTATGCAGTTGATTGTAAAGTATAAGGTTAAAGAAAAAAAGTCTTTGTCTACTGAAATTGAAATTCTAAAAAAAGAATTACATAAATTCAGTGACATGGATCGCTTTGCACACAATGATAAGATTCTCTTACAGAATATAGAACAAATGGAAAAAGGGGTGGTTTCTAAAAAACAAGAAAAATTCTTTAGAGATAAATCAGATTATGATAGAAACCAGGTATATGCGTGGGAGAGATTGGGCATCAGCAGAGATTTTGATAGGCCTAGAGCTATGTCCCACTCTACGCCTCGCAAAATGTCTGCGGACAGTGATCAATCATTCTATCCTAAAACAGCTACTAAGTCAATTTTGAAGTCGCCATATACAGATAGAAGATCGAGTTTTGATACAGACTCATCTGATAACATGGACAGGCCTTCCGTGTCCTTTTCTAAACAGAATTCAAAAGATAATAGAGATTCTGAGGATGGCTACTTCAAAAACACTTATATGACTAATTCAAAAGAGGATAGATCCAAACCCAATCCCTCCACTACACAGCAGGTACAGTCAAAAAAACGGAAGGGGTGCAGAAGGGGGAAAAAGAGCAGAGAAAACATCAGGCTCAGACAGCAAGAGGAAGAAATACTTCTGAATCCCTCACTCAGTAACATCATTAACATCTCTGATACCCCCCTCACTCACTATTTTTACTCACACACAATTATTTTATGTTTGATTCACTATTTTATCTTCAGACACAGGGCACGGCTATGGGGACGTCATTTGCGCCCTCATATGCCAATCTCTTTATGGGTCTTTGGGAGTCCACACACATTTTCGGTGATCACAACATCTATCGTTCTAATATTGTTTTCTATAAACGCTATATAGACGACCTGCTTTTCATTTGGGATGGGGACTTGAACACATTACACTCTTTTATAGACACTTTAAACACTAATGACATGAACTTAAAATTCACTTTTAATACAGATGCACATGATATCAATTACCTTGATGTGACACTCCATGGTGGCCCAGAAACCGTTATCTCTACAGATATTTTTACCAAGCCTCACTCTCGCAATTCATACCTGTATGCAAAAAGTTGCCATCCCAGATCCATGATTCGTGGGATTCCTAAGGGGCAGTTCTTACGCTACAAAAGACTCTGTTCTGACCCAAACAGTTTTCTTCAACATTCAAGGGACTTGAGTCATAGATTTGCTGATAGGGGTTATTCAGAAAAGGACAGAGAGCAAGCATTTGGTTATGCAGACTCCACTGATAGAACCATGTTATTAAAAAAGAAAGACAAACACACATTGGTTAAGGATGGATGTATGGATAACCCTTTATTCATAACCAAATTCAGCAGGCAGGCTCCACAGATACAACACATTATATACAAACACTGGAATGTGTTGAAACTTGACCCAGACCTTGTACCTTTTGTTTCCAAACCCAGATTTGCATTCAGAAAAGCAAACACTCTGGCCAGTTCACTTTCAAAAAGCCTTTTTCAAACAGCCCCACCATCCAAGATTAGTAATATCCCTAAAGGGTTTTTTAAATGTGGGTTCTGCAAATGCTGTCAGTATGCAACACCCACCAAAAGAGTGACTACTGTGTCTACAGGGAAGAAATTCTGAATTTCATCATTCATTAATTGCCACAGCAGCTATGTGGTATATGTGATATCATGTGGTTGTAATGTGGGTAGGACCATACGTTCATTACATATCCGTATATCTGAACACATAAGACTCATTAGGAGAAGGGACCTACTACACCCGGTCTCCAAACATTTCACTATGTGTCCAAATGGTGGCTTGAAAATTTTTAGTTTCTTTGGCATTGCACATATTCCCATACACATCAGAGGGGGCAATCGACTTAACAAGTTGAACAAAACAGAGATGCAATGGATTTTCCAATTAGACACCCTGCACCCCCGTGGTCTCAATGTAGATTGGGAATTGCAACATTTTTTGCATGAATGATCATTATGCATATTTAATTGCCTCCTTTCTCCTCTCCCGTCCCATCCCTCCTCTCCCCCTCCCACCTCCCCTTCCTTACCCCCTCCCTCCCCCCCCCCTTTTCCCCTCCCTTCCTCCCCACCTTACCCTGCACCCCCCTACTCCCACCACCCCCCCCTCTCCCCCTTCTCCCCCCCCCCTTTCCCCTCTTTCCCTTCATTCCCCCTCATCCACTATTAATCAAAAAAAATTTGATATTTTTCCTATCCACTACCATTCGATCAGTGTTCTAGTTAAACTCATTTGCATAATAATTTTAATGGAGATGTATTTATCTTACAATATTATGTTTAACTATGTTTAACAGACTTATGTATCTTATATGTTGTCATCTCACAACGTGCCCGTTTTCCACTATGTTTGCATGTATTTCTTCTCAGGCATTACATGTTCACTATACCTTAATGTCATCTAGTGTTGGCACGCTTTTTTAATTGGTTTTTAACTTTGATTGATGTTAGGCTCATTACCCACCCTACCTGATTTACTTCAGGGACAAGTGTTTTGAGTTAATGTTTGCCTATATATCTTTGTATCTCACAGCTGATGGATCACTCTTTGACGAAGGCCTGCGAGCCGAAACGCGTCAGAGGATCCACCAGCTACTGATGTCTGTTCAATAAATTTTCTTTTAGTCACCACCTTCGTTTTACCCTGTGTTCATGGCTGTGCAGCGCTATACTTTCGGCTTGGCTGAATGATTTTTCCTTCTTGTAGAACCTGCCTTTGGCCCAATTCAAGGAATTCTCTGCTTGAGATGTCAAAAGCAAGTTCAGTCCCAGTTTCACCTCATTAAGGATCCCCAGTGGTAGACTGTTTCCGTGTCTCTGATGGGCCGTGGTGAGATTTGCTATCCTATCTTTAGCTGCCCTGATTTTATCTTCCCTTTCCCTCTTCCTTCCCAAGGCTAGGCTGATAAGCCTTACTCTCATGGTAGCTTCCTGATTCAAGGCCAATGTGAGTAGCGTGACCTCACAATTCACACTGTGGGAGGCTCATAAAGCCCAGTCTTCCTCCACTAGGTCTCTTAGATCAGGACCTTTCAACAGGGACTCGTTCAGTCTCCATTGAGAGTTTAGTGGCCGGATGATTAGGCCTGAGCACCGGATTTCTACAGGGGCATGGTCCGACCAAGAACACATGTATCCTGGCCTGTGAATTCTGGGGATTAGTCTTGTTGGGGCAAAGATGTAATCAATTCGCGAATAAGAGCCGTGCATCGCGGAGAAAAATGTTAACACTTTGGCCAAGGGAACAGTTCTCTCCATATGTTGACAGCTACAGATTCTTGGGCCCTTTGAGTAGGACTCTAGTGCCCTCCTTCCTATGGCATGTTTGGTGGCATGTTTTGTCCATCTCTGGGATTATTGCCAGATTGAAGTCTCCTCCCAGGAACACCTGCCTCACCGCTACCTTTTCCAGAGTATTAAAAAGTCTGCAACAAAAAACAAACAAAGATGCCCAAAGCTACTTCCAATGTGACAAAAATACACAGTATAGTACCATATATTCTCTTGAAAAAGGGTCATTTAGTTTAACCCTTTGGCCAAAGCATCTTAAGCCTGCTGCCACTTTCAAGGCATTACCGTTAGCAGGTCCTAACACTCCCTGCGTTAAACTTCTTATTTACCTGTATAATTACAGGAAGAATGATCTGCATTGGATCTGTCTTAACCTGGCAAAAGGAAACTGACCTGCCAACTAGGAAGTGGGGATGGACAAGTTTAAACCTTGGGTGGGAGGGGCCACTACCCTCCCAAAAGCAGCTGAGACCAGCTGCACACAGTTAACAAACATAGATACCCAACAAGCTCTGAGAAACCCCAAAGTGGCAGCAGGCTTTTGACACTTATATACATATATATTTGTTGGTAATGTTTGGGGTTTCTCAGAGCTTGTTGGGTATTGTAAGCCTTTATTTATATAGCGCCAAAAGTGTACTCAGCGCTTCACAAAGAATACAGTATAGGGAATTTTAAAAATACATTAAGTGCAGCAAACATCAGACAATGGGAAAGGAAATCACTGCCCCAAAGAGCTTACAATCTAAGAGGTTTCTGTGTGTTTATTAAAAAGTCTGGACAGAAATTTGGTGCCGGCTTCGTTGGGTGCGTATACGTTCGCTAGTGTTAGGTCCTGACCGTGGATCGAACCTGCCACAATCAGGAATCTACCTTCCCTATCTGCCCTCACTGTAGTGGGCTTGAAGGGGATGGAGTCACCTCTTTTTTTGTACTTGGGTTGTAGCGTGAAATGTCTGTAGCGTGAAATGTCTATCGAAACAGGAAGACACTCTGCTTTGTTTAAAATGGGTCTCCTGCAGTAGAATTAATGTCTGCTTTTAGTCTTTGTAGTCTGATAGGACCATGCGTCTATTACATGGGTTATTAAAACCCTTCACGTTGTGAGAAATGATTTTCAGTGACATTGGTATTTGAATAGGGCCGCCACTTCAGATTTTCTGTGTGTTGTTACCAGCCTCAGGCTTGGTGTGATGTGATAGGAGCAAAAGTTCAATAGCGCACTTGTATCCAGGTACAGTAGGTATATGTTAAAAGATAGAAAAAAGGAAAAAAACACACAATAGTGCAACACAGTAAAAATAAATGAAAAATCCCCGAAAATATCGCAATAGTCTTACATTAAGTGCGAGTAATATGGGCCTTTCGGTTATTATGAGTAACCAACTCTAGTTGTAGGTCATCAGCGGCAGGGTAGACAGGATGCTCCCAAAAAATAGAGGAGAGGACACAAGGAGAGTGCAGATAACTTTATATAGACATAGTAATAAAAATAGTAAAACTCACAGGCAGAGTATAGTCATAGGCAGTGGGACCACCCTGGGTCAAAAAGTGGTAGAAAGTCCAATGGAACCTCTTCACAGGAACCTCTTGGGGGCCGTCCACAAACAGGTCACCGGATCAGGGGTGTCCAAAAGATCTTGGGCGATCCTTCACTGTACAGCAAACTCTCCTCCGCTTGCAGTCTAGCCCTATGCGTTTCATCCGAAAACTTCTTCAAGGGGTTTTGTAGCCATATCCTCTGTTGTCCTATCTTCAATGTCCTGTGAGTACGCGCCCATCTGGGGCTTCGGGTGACATAAGCTTGACGCGCTTCTTTGCATGTCATTAACTTCCCTATATCGCAGACTTCTTGCGTGTCAAAGGCATAGCAGCGGGGAATGGAGCTGACGTCATCTGATCTTGTTGTGCTGCAGATCAGCACCGCAAGTACTGCTATTGGCATGCATACTGAGAATTATGGGAAGTTATGAATACCACCCGATGAAAAACTAAACATTACATTTTATGCTATAAGTTATGATTAAACATAAAGGCTGGATACATCTATGTGGCCACATATATAATAGCAAGATAGGAAGGAAAACATATGGTTCTCCTAACAGTTCTTATAAGGGCATAACATAAATAAAAGCACATATGCTTTACATATAAAACCAATAGTGTCGATGGATGATAATTTCTACACTAGAGAAAGATAATATTAATTTAGTATAATTTATAAGGGTTGTAATTTTATAGTCTCATTTATTAGTTTTATATGTGTCTTTTATTGCATCTATGACCTCCTATTTTTAGAATGTACTGTATCTTTATTTATTTTTTATAACTCATATTTTATTAATCGCTATTTTATAGTATACCTTTTTAATAGTTATCTTTGTTACAGTCTTTTTTGTATTTAACCTATTTATTCATTATGCATTTTCTAGGTATTCTAGGTACCTGTGGTATTAATATTATCTTTCTCTAGTGTAGAAATTATTATCCATCGACACTATTGGTTTTATATGTAAAACATACTGTAATATGTGCTTTTATGTTATACCCTTATAAGAACTGTTAGAACCATATGTTTTCCTTCCTATCTTGCTACTATATATGTGGCCACACGGATGTTAATGTTTAGTTTTTCGTCGGGCGGTATTCATAACTACCCATAATTCTCAGTGTGCATGCCAATAGCCAGTACTTGCGATGCTGACCTGCAGCAAACAAGATCAGATGACGTCAGCTCCGTTCCCCGCCTCTATGCCTTTGACATGTAAGAAGTCTGGGATATAGTGAAGTTAGACACACAACGTAGCGCGTCACGCTGACGTCACCCAAAGCCCCGGATGGGCGCGTACTCACAGGACATTTAAGATAGGACAACGGAGAATATGGCTACAATTTCCCTTGAAGAAATTTTCGGACGAAACGCATAGGGCTAGACTGCAAGCGGAGGAGAGTTTGCTGTACAGTGAAGGATCGCCCAAGATCTTTTGGACACCCCTGATCCGGTGACCTGTTTGTGGACGGCCCCCAAGAGGTTCCTGTGAAGAGGTTCCATTGGACTTTCTACCACTTTTTGACCCAGGGTGGTCCCACTGCCTACAACTATACTCTGCCTGTGAGTTTTACTATTTTTATTACTATGTCTACATAAAGTTATCTGCACTCTCCTTGTGTCCTGTCCTCTCTATTTTTTGGGAGCTTCCTGTCTACCCTGCCGCTGATGACCTACAACTAGAGTTGGTTACTCATAATAACCGAAAGGCCCATATTACTCGCACTAAATTAGAGTAAGAGTATTGCGATATTTTGGGGGATTTTTCATTTATTTTTACTTTGTTGCACTATTGTGTGTTTTTTCCTTTTTCTATCTTTTAACATATACCTGGACGTAAGTGCACAATTTAACTTTTGCTCCTATCACCCTTGTAGATTTGGACTGAATCCACCTGAGAAGCAGCACCAAATACAGGACAGTATTCGCTTATTTATTTATCTTATAACTTTTTTTCATATTCACTCTTTTTTATTTATTCACTGCAGTATTTGCACTCAAACTCCTGTTTTCATCTTAGTTTGATGTGCGAATGTTGGAGGTGGAGAATTGGGCTAGTTTACCACCTTTCAGTATGTAGAGGGAGGGCTCTAACGGAGGACGGGTGAAAAAAAAGGCTGTGCAGGATGCCCAGAGTGGGCAGTGCCCGAGGCCTGAGGTCCCTTGGTATAAGGGTGGTGCCAAGGGGGGATTCGAGGTTCACACAGAGACCTGTGTTACTTGATTGGAGGCGCATTGCAGGGAATACAGTAAGGCTGACTGAGCACCGTTCAGCGACCCCTGGGACTTGGCAGAATGTAGAACACAACCAACAATAGCAAGATATTAAACATATTCAAGCTTATCAGAGTATAGAACATAACTAAATCTAGCGTTGCATAGATCAAAACAAAACTTAGAACTATTTTTTTTTGAGTAGAGGAAAAAGTCAAGAGTCAGGCCGTATTGGGCTGGCCCCGCAGGGATTGGGATACTCATGTGGGCCCAGGAAGTTCGGTCGCTTCCTCCTCTCAAGCACTTCGGGCCTTCTTCTGTTGGACTCCTATGGAGCCTATGATCTCCCTGGTCAGGCGCGTGCGTCTGGGTGGGGTCACTTCCTCTGCTGCACCTTCTGACCTAGGCCTATCATTGAGCGTAATGGCGGACAAAGCTTTGAACCGGCTAAGTCAGAATGAGCAGAACAGGGAAAAGGGAGACCAAAAAGCGCACCAGCACAAACGGAGCAGGAAGAAACCAGGACAAAAAAATGATTGAAAGGGCACTTTAATGTGGCAAAAGACCCATCCAATGCATTTCGAACGTCGCAGCGTTCTTTTTCAAGATATACCTGCATTTGAGCGCTTCAGCTATTTTCCATATTGCAGAATGAGCAGAAACCTGGAACCCACAAGTCCGGTTCTGTTCAACCTAGAGGGCCCAGATTCGGTGACCCTACTCACAGAGGAGGAAACCGCAGGTCACGTGACAACCGCGCGTGAGACCATTCACACGCCGGGAGCAGCGGTGCCTTCCGTACACAGGAGCCTAGCTGAGGTACATACAGGGGCATTCTCCCCCCACCTCCCCAACACTGAAGGTGATCACCGCCGGTCATTTGACCGCCCCACGCGACGCTGGAGCTACGGTGGGGTTGGCGGTGCAACATTGCGACAACATTCTTGAGGACCTCCAAACAGATGGGATACCCTCCTCCAAACCGTGAGTGTTCATAGCAACCCTTGGTGCCCAGAGCTGGGCCAGTTGCTGACTGCTACTGATACGATTATTTTCATTGGGAAAAGGGTTATCTTATTGCTTCTGCCGCACCTGACAGGAAACATTGTATCCAACTTTACTCTGCTAGTACACAGGTTGCTCGAAACTACATGTGGGACATTTATTGTTTACACTACGTTTATGGAGGATTACCCACACTCTAACCAGGGTTGGTGGTGACTTTTTCTACGAGCTAATATTTTATTGGACATCTCCACATTATTGTTTAGGATCTTTGTATCCATTTTTCACATTATGGATGAGGAACAAGAAACACTGACGGACATTCCCACTAGTTATGTCCAAAAATGCGGGAATAATTCTGAAAGAACTAAAAGAGCTTTGCATCTTTTTGATGAAACTTCAGCCCATATCACATGTGACAATGCTGTTGACTTGATTGATCATTTCGTGAAATTAGAGAAACTGCTTACCTAAGATATCAGGATCTTCTGGGACATTACATCACTTGAGAACTATCTAAGGGTTAAACGCATCCCTAGAGGTTTGCGTGTGAAAAAAATGCCCTCTTTCGGGTTTCCTGACAAGGAATTTGAGCTACACTGGCGGAAAATATTAGACACATGTTCTAATGATCTTATGCAGTTGATTGTAAAGTATAAGGTTAAAGAAAAAAAGTCTTTGTCTACTGAAATTGAAATTCTAAAAAAAGAATTACATAAATTCAGTGACATGGATCGCTTTGCACACAATGATAAGATTCTCTTACAGAATATAGAACAAATGGAAAAAGGGGTGGTTTCTAAAAAACAAGAAAAATTCTTTAGAGATAAATCAGATTATGATAGAAACCAGGTATATGCGTGGGAGAGATTGGGCATCAGCAGAGATTTTGATAGGCCTAGAGCTATGTCCCACTCTACGCCTCGCAAAATGTCTGCGGACAGTGATCAATCATTCTATCCTAAAACAGCTACTAAGTCAATTTTGAAGTCGCCATATACAGATAGAAGATCGAGTTTTGATACAGACTCATCTGATAACATGGACAGGCCTTCCGTGTCCTTTTCTAAACAGAATTCAAAAGATAATAGAGATTCTGAGGATGGCTACTTCAAAAACACTTATATGACTAATTCAAAAGAGGATAGATCCAAACCCAATCCCTCCACTACACAGCAGGTACAGTCAAAAAACGGAAGGGGTGCAGAAGGGGGAAAAAGAGCAGAGAAAACATCAGGCTCAGACAGCAAGAGGAAGAAATACTTCTGAATCCCTCACTCAGTAACATCATTAACATCTCTGATACCCCCCTCACTCACCGACAAATTGTTCTATTAAATAAGGGTTTGAATTTCGCGCCCCAGGAGGACTTTAATCTTTTTGAGACAATAATAGATCTCCAAAAATATACACGTAAGCTTGCTTTAAAAAAAATGTTCTCTAAAAAGGGTCAAACACCTTTAAATTCAATCTGTGACGATTTAGCATCAAATAACCGTCCTACGGATACAGAATATTGTTCTTTTAAAGAACATACCTTTAACATGGATATGAATATACTGTATAATGAATGTTGCACAGATATCCCCTCTGAACCCCCCATTTTGGGCATGTTGATTCAGGGCTAAAAAAACGCTCATCCTTTATACCAAATAATTCTAAAGGTACATCTATCTCTACTTTTGAGTCTTTAGTAGATAGAGATCTCAAATTATTGGCTAAGGGCTTCTCTTTTCCAGGGTCCTCACACAAAATACATAACTTGACCAAACAGGAGAGATTAGATCTGGATATACTGAAAAATGACCCCTCTATAGTCATCAAAAATGCCGATAAAGGGGGTGCCATCATTGTACAATCATCCATTAAATATAGGAATGAAGCGATAAGACTGCTAAGTGATAATACATTCTATTCAAGGTTAAGAACAGACCCTACTAAAAGATTTTTGACTGAATTAGAGACCCTTCTGGATCTGGGTGACATCTTGCAGGTCATAAGTGATAAAGAAAAAAAGTTTCTTATATGTGATTTTCCCATCATCCCGGTATTTCACCATCTCCCAAAGATCCACAAGTCATTGGAGAACCCTCCGGGGCGACCCATTGTCTCTAGTATTGGATCTTTGGGAGATGGTGTCTCCCGCTATGTTGACCATTTCTTGCAACCAATTGTGCGACAACTACCTTCCTTTCTACAGGATACCACCACTCTACTCATTGAACATGAGAAAATCGCTTGGAAGGAGAGTTACAGGTGGGTCACCATGGATGTCACATCATTATACACCATTATTGCACATGAACACGGACTTAAAGCTATCTATCACTATTTACTATCTTCCACTCTTTCCACTGCACAGATCACTTTCATCAATGATGCTATTTTATTTTTACTCACACACAATTATTTTATGTTTGATTCACTATTTTATCTTCAGACACAGGGCACGGCTATGGGGACGTCATTTGCGCCCTCATATGCCAATCTCTTTATGGGTCTTTGGGAGTCCACACACATTTTCGGTGATCACAACATCTATCGTTCTAATATTGTTTTCTATAAACGCTATATAGACGACCTGCTTTTCATTTGGGATGGGGACTTGAACACATTACACTCTTTTATAGACACTTTAAACACTAATGACATGAACTTAAAATTCACTTTTAATACAGATGCACATGATATCAATTACCTTGATGTGACACTTTTTACCAAGCCTCACTCTCGCAATTCATACCTGTATGCAAAAAGTTGCCATCCCAGATCCATGATTCGTGGGATTCCTAAGGGGCAGTTCTTACGCTACAAAAGACTCTGTTCTGACCCAAACAGTTTTCTTCAACATTCAAGGGACTTGAGTCATAGATTTGCTGATAGGGGTTATTCAGAAAAGGACAGAGAGCAAGCATTTGGTTATGCAGACTCCACTGATAGAACCATGTTATTAAAAAAGAAAGACAAACACACATTGGTTAAGGATGGATGTATGGATAACCCTTTATTCATAACCAAATTCAGCAGGCAGGCTCCACAGATACAACACATTATATACAAACACTGGAATGTGTTGAAACTTGACCCAGACCTTGTACCTTTTGTTTCCAAACCCAGATTTGCATTCAGAAAAGCAAACACTCTGGCCAGTTCACTTTCAAAAAGCCTTTTTCAAACAGCCCCACCATCCAAGATTAGTAATATCCCTAAAGGGTTTTTTAAATGTGGGTTCTGCAAATGCTGTCAGTATGCAACACCCACCAAAAGAGTGACTACTGTGTCTACAGGGAAGAAATTCCGAATTTCATCATTCATTAATTGCCACAGCAGCTATGTGGTATATGTGATATCATGTGGTTGTAATGCCAAATATGTGGGTAGGACCATACGTTCATTACATATCCGTATATCTGAACACATAAGACTCATTAGGAGAAGGGACCTACTACACCCGGTCTCCAAACATTTCACTATGTGTCCAAATGGTGGCTTGAAAATTTTTAGTTTCTTTGGCATTGCACATATTCCCATACACATCAGAGGGGGCAATCGACTTAACAAGTTGAACAAAACAGAGATGCAATGGATTTTCCAATTAGACACCCTGCACCCCCGTGGTCTCAATGTAGATTGGGAATTGCAACATTTTTTGCATGAATGATCATTATGCATATTTAATTGCCTCCTTTCTCCTCTCCCGTCCCATCCCTCCTCTCCCCCTCCCCTTCCTTACCCCCTCCCTCCCCCCCCCCTTTTCCCCTCCCTTCCTCCCCACCTTACCCTGCACCCCCCTACTCCCACCACCCCCCCCTCTCCCCCTTCTTCCCCCCCCCTTTCCCCTCTTTCCCTTCATTCCCCCTCATCCACTATTAATCAAAAAATTTTTGATATTTTTCCTATCCACTACCATTCGATCAGTGTTCTAGTTAAACTCATTTGCATAATAATTTTAATGGAGATGTATTTATCTTACAATATTATGTTTAACTATGTTTAACAGACTTATGTATCTTATATGTTGTCATCTCACAACGTGCCCGTTTTCCACTATGTTTGCATGTATTTCTTCTCAGGCATTACATGTTCACTATACCTTAATGTCATCTAGTGTTGGCACGCTTTTTTAATTGGTTTTTAACTTTGATTGATGTTAGGCTCATTACCCACCCTACCTGATTTACTTCAGGGACAAGTGTTTTGAGTTAATGTTTGCCTATATATCTTTGTATCTCACAGCTGATGGATCACTCTTTGACGAAGGCCTGCGAGCCGAAACGCGTCAGAGGATCCACCAGCTACTGATGTCTGTTCAATAAATTTTCTTTTAGTCACCACCTTCGTTTTACCCTGTGTTCATGGCTGTGCAGCGCTATACTTTCGGCTTGGCTGAATGATTTTTCCTTCTTGTAGAACCTGCCTTTGGCCCAATTCAAGGAATTCTCTGCTTGAGATGTCAAAAGCAAGTTCAGTCCCAGTTTCACCTCATTAAGGATCCCCAGTGGTAGACTGTTTCCGTGTCTCTGATGGGCCGTGGTGAGATTTGCTATCCTATCTTTAGCTGCCCTGATTTTATCTTCCCTTTCCCTCTTCCTTCCCAAGGCTAGGCTGATAAGCCTTACTCTCATGGTAGCTTCCTGATTCAAGGCCAATGTGAGTAGCGTGACCTCACAATTCACACTGTGGGAGGCTCATAAAGCCCAGTCTTCCTCCACTAGGTCTCTTAGATCAGGACCTTTCAACAGGGACTCGTTCAGTCTCCATTGAGAGTTTAGTGGCCGGATGATTAGGCCTGAGCACCGGATTTCTACAGGGGCATGGTCCGACCAAGAACACATGTATCCTGGCCTGTGAATTCTGGGGATTAGTCTTGTTGGGGCAAAGATGTAATCAATTCGCGAATAAGAGCCGTGCATCGCGGAGAAAAATGTTAACACTTTGGCCAAGGGAACAGTTCTCTCCATATGTTGACAGCTACAGATTCTTGGGCCCTTTGAGTAGGACTCTAGTGCCCTCCTTCCTATGGCATGTTTGGTGGCATGTTTTGTCCATCTCTGGGATTATTGCCAGATTGAAGTCTCCTCCCAGGAACACCTGCCTCACCGCTACCTTTTCCAGAGTATTAAAAAGTCTGCAACAAAAAACAAACAAAGATGCCCAAAGCTACTTCCAATGTGACAAAAATACACAGTATAGTACCATATATTCTCTTGAAAAAGGGTCATTTAGTTTAACCCTTTGGCCAAAGCATCTTAAGCCTGCTGCCACTTTCAAGGCATTACCGTTAGCAGGTCCTAACACTCCCTGCATTAAACTTCTTATTTACCTGTATAATTACAGGAAGAATGATCTGCATTGGATCTGTCTTAACCTGGCAAAAGGAAACTGACCTGCCAACTAGGAAGTGGGGATGGACAAGTTTAAACCTTGGGTGGGAGGGGCCACTACCCTCCCAAAAGCAGCTGAGACCAGCTGCACACAGTTAACAAACATAGATACCCAACAAGCTCTGAGAAACCCCAAAGTGGCAGCAGGCTTTTGACACTTATATACATATATATTTGTTGGTAATGTTTGGGGTTTCTCAGAGCTTGTTGGGTATTGTATGCCTTTATTTATATAGCGCCAAAAGTGTACTCAGCGCTTCACAAAGAATACAGTATAGGGAATTTTAAAAATACATTAAGTGCAGCAAACATCAGACAATGGGAAAGGAAATCACTGCCCCAAAGAGCTTACAATCTAAGAGGTTTCTGTGTGTTTATTAAAAAGTCTGGACAGAAATTTGGTGCCGGCTTCGTTGGGTGCGTATACGTTCGCTAGTGTTAGGTCCTGACCGTGGATCGAACCTGCCACAATCAGGAATCTACCTTCCCTATCTGCCCTCACTGTAGTGGGCTTGAAGGGGATGGAGTCACCTCTTTTTTTGTACTTGGGTTGTAGCGTGAAATGTCTGTAGCGTGAAATGTCTATCAAAACAGGAAGACACTCTGCTTTGTTTAAAATGGGTCTCCTGCAGTAGAATTAATGTCTGCTTTTAGTCTTTGTAGTCTGATAGGACCATGCGTCTATTACATGGGTTATTAAAACCCTTCACGTTGTGAGAAATGATTTTCAGTGACATTGGTATTTGAATAGGGCCGCCACTTCAGATTTTCTGTGTGTTGTTACCAGCCTCAGGCTTGGTGTGATGTGATAGGAGCAAAAGTTCAATAGCGCACTTGTATCCAGGTACAGTAGGTATATGTTAAAAGATAGAAAAAAGGAAAAAAACACACAATAGTGCAACACAGTAAAAATAAATGAAAAATCCCCGAAAATATCGCAATAGTCTTACATTAAGTGCGAGTAATATGGGCCTTTCGGTTATTATGAGTAACCAACTCTAGTTGTAGGTCATCAGCGGCAGGGTAGACAGGATGCTCCCAAAAAATAGAGGAGAGGACACAAGGAGAGTGCAGATAACTTTATATAGACATAGTAATAAAAATAGTAAAACTCACAGGCAGAGTATAGTCATAGGCAGTGGGACCACCCTGGGTCAAAAAGTGGTAGAAAGTCCAATGGAACCTCTTCACAGGAACCTCTTGGGGGCCGTCCACAAACAGGTCACCGGATCAGGGGTGTCCAAAAGATCTTGGGCGATCCTTCACTGTACAGCAAACTCTCCTCCGCTTGCAGTCTAGCCCTATGCGTTTCATCCGAAAACTTCTTCAAGGGGAATTGTAGCCATATCCTCTGTTGTCCTATCTTCAATGTCCTGTGAGTACGCGCCCATCTGGGGCTTCGGGTGACATAAGCTTGACGCGCTTCTTTGCATGTCATTAACTTCCCTATATCGCAGACTTCTTGCGTGTCAAAGGCATAGCAGCGGGGAATGGAGCTGACGTCATCTGATCTTGTTGTGCTGCAGATCAGCACCGCAAGTACTGCTATTGGCATGCATACTGAGAATTATGGGAAGTTATGAATACCACGCGATGAAAAACTAAACATTACATTTTATGCTATAAGTTATGATTAAACATAAAGGCTGGATACATCTATGTGGCCACATATATAATAGCAAGATAGGAAGGAAAACATATGGTTCTCCTAACAGTTCTTATAAGGGCATAACATAAATAAAAGCACATATGCTTTACATATAAAACCAATAGTGTCGATGGATGATAATTTCTACACTAGAGAAAGATAATATTAATTTAGTATAATTTATAAGGGTTGTAATTTTATAGTCTCATTTATTAGTTTTATATGTGTCTTTTATTGCATCTATGACCTCCTATTTTTAGAATGTACTGTATCTTTATTTATTTTTTATAACTCATATTTTATTAATCGCTATTTTATAGTATACCTTTTTAATAGTTATCTTTGTTACGGTCTTTTTTGTATTTAACCTATTTATTCATTATGCATTTTCTAGGTATTCTAGGTACCTGTGGTATTAATATTATCTTTCTCTAGTGTAGAAATTATTATCCATCGACACTATTGGTTTTATATGTAAAACATACTGTGATATGTGCTTTTATGTTATACCCTTATAAGAACTGTTAGAACCATATGTTTTCCTTCCTATCTTGCTACTATATATGTGGCCACACGGATGTTAATGTTTAGTTTTTCGTCGGGCGGTATTCATAACTACCCATAATTCTCAGTGTGCATGCCAATAGCCAGTACTTGCGAAGCTGACCTGCAGCAAACAAGATCAGATGACGTCAGCTCCGTTCCCCGCCTCTATGCCTTTGACATGTAAGAAGTCTGGGATATAGTGAAGTTAGACAGACAACGTAGCGCGTCACGCTGACGTCACCCAAAGCCCCGGATGGGCGCGTACTCACAGGACATTTAAGATAGGACAACGGAGAATATGGCTACAATTTCCCTTGAAGAAATTTTCGGACGAAACGCATAGGGCTAGACTGCAAGCGGAGGAGAGTTTGCTGTACAGTGAAGGATCGCCCAAGATCTTTTGGACACCCCTGATCCGGTGACCTGTTTGTGGACGGCCCCCAAGAGGTTCCTGTGAAGAGGTTCCATTGGACTTTCTACCACTTTTTGACCCAGGGTGGTCCCACTGCCTACAACTATACTCTGCCTGTGAGTTTTACTATTTTTATTACTATGTCTACATAAAGTTATCTGCACTCTCCTTGTGTCCTGTCCTCTCTATTTTTTGGGAGCTTCCTGTCTACCCTGCCGCTGATGACCTACAACTAGAGTTGGTTACTCATAATAACCGAAAGGCCCATATTACTCGCACTAAATTAGAGTAAGAGTATTGCGATATTTTGGGGGATTTTTCATTTATTTTTACTTTGTTGCACTATTGTGTGTTTTTTCCTTTTTCTATCTTTTAACATATACCTGGACGTAAGTGCACAATTTAACTTTTGCTCCTATCACCCTTGTAGATTTGGACTGAATCCACCTGAGAAGCAGCACCAAATACAGGACAGTATTCGCTTATTTATTTATCTTATAACTTTTTTTCATATTCACTCTTTTTTATTTATTCACTGCAGTATTTGCACTCAAACTCCTGTTTTCATCTTAGTTTGATGTGCGAATGTTGGAGGTGGAGAATTGGGCTAGTTTACCACCTTTCAGTATGTAGAGGGAGGGCTCTAACGGAGGACGGGTGAAAAAAAAGGCTGTGCAGGATGCCCAGAGTGGGCAGTGCCCGAGGCCTGAGGTCCCTTGGTATAAGGGTGGTGCCAAGGGGGGATTCGAGGTTCACACAGAGACCTGTGTTACTTGATTGGAGGCGCATTGCAGGGAATACAGTAAGGCTGACTGAGCACCGTTCAGCGACCCCTGGGACTTGGCAGAATGTAGAACACAACCAACAATAGCAAGATATTAAACATATTCAAGCTTATCAGAGTATAGAACATAACTAAATCTAGCGTTGCATAGATCAAAACAAAACTTAGAACTATTTTTTTTTGAGTAGAGGAAAAAGTCAAGAGTCAGGCCGTATTGGGCTGGCCCCGCAGGGATTGGGATACTCATGTGGGCCCAGGAAGTTCGGTCGCTTCCTCCTCTCAAGCACTTCGGGCCTTCTTCTGTTGGACTCCTATGGAGCCTATGATCTCCCTGGTCAGGCGCGTGCGTCTGGGTGGGGTCACTTCCTCTGCTGCACCTTCTGACCTAGGCCTATCATTGAGCGTAATGGCGGACAAAGCTTTGAACCGGCTAAGTCAGAATGAGCAGAACAGGGAAAAGGGAGACCAAAAAGCGCACCAGCACAAACGGAGCAGGAAGAAACCAGGACAAAAAAATGATTGAAAGGGCACTTTAATGTGGCAAAAGACCCATCCAATGCATTTCGAACGTCGCAGCGTTCTTTTTCAAGATATACCTGCATTTGAGCGCTTCAGCTATTTTCCATATTGCAGAATGAGCAGAAACCTGGAACCCACAAGTCCGGTTCTGTTCAACCTAGAGGGCCCAGATTCGGTGACCCTACTCACAGAGGAGGAAACCGCAGGTCACGTGACAACCGCGCGTGAGACCATTCACACGCCGGGAGCAGCGGTGCCTTCCGTACACAGGAGCCTAGCTGAGGTACATACAGGGGCATTCTCCCCCCACCTCCCCAACACTGAAGGTGATCACCGCCGGTCATTTGACCGCCCCACGCGACGCTGGAGCTACGGTGGGGTTGGCGGTGCAACATTGCGACAACATTCTTGAGGACCTCCAAACAGATGGGATACCCTCCTCCAAACCGTGAGTGTTCATAGCAACCCTTGGTGCCCAGAGCTGGGCCAGTTGCTGACTGCTACTGATACGATTATTTTCATTGGGAAAAGGGTTATCTTATTGCTTCTGCCGCACCTGACAGGAAACATTGTATCCAACTTTACTCTGCTAGTACACAGGTTGCTCGAAACTACATGTGGGACATTTATTGTTTACACTACGTTTATGGAGGATTACCCACACTCTAACCAGGGTTGGTGGTGACTTTTTCTACGAGCTAATATTTTATTGGACATCTCCACATTATTGTTTAGGATCTTTGTATCCATTTTTCACATTATGGATGAGGAACAAGAAACACTGACGGACATTCCCACTAGTTATGTCCAAAAATGCGGGAATAATTCTGAAAGAACTAAAAGAGCTTTGCATCTTTTTGATGAAACTTCAGCCCATATCACATGTGACAATGCTGTTGACTTGATTGATCATTTCGTGAAATTAGAGAAACTGCTTACCTAAGATATCAGGATCTTCTGGGACATTACATCACTTGAGAACTATCTAAGGGTTAAACGCATCCCTAGAGGTTTGCGTGTGAAAAAAATGCCCTCTTTCGGGTTTCCTGACAAGGAATTTGAGCTACACTGGCGGAAAATATTAGACACATGTTCTAATGATCTTATGCAGTTGATTGTAAAGTATAAGGTTAAAGAAAAAAAGTCTTTGTCTACTGAAATTGAAATTCTAAAAAAAGAATTACATAAATTCAGTGACATGGATCGCTTTGCACACAATGATAAGATTCTCTTACAGAATATAGAACAAATGGAAAAAGGGGTGGTTTCTAAAAAACAAGAAAAATTCTTTAGAGATAAATCAGATTATGATAGAAACCAGGTATATGCGTGGGAGAGATTGGGCATCAGCAGAGATTTTGATAGGCCTAGAGCTATGTCCCACTCTACGCCTCGCAAAATGTCTGCGGACAGTGATCAATCATTCTATCCTAAAACAGCTACTAAGTCAATTTTGAAGTCGCCATATACAGATAGAAGATCGAGTTTTGATACAGACTCATCTGATAACATGGACAGGCCTTCCGTGTCCTTTTCTAAACAGAATTCAAAAGATAATAGAGATTCTGAGGATGGCTACTTCAAAAACACTTATATGACTAATTCAAAAGAGGATAGATCCAAACCCAATCCCTCCACTACACAGCAGGTACAGTCAAAAAACGGAAGGGGTGCAGAAGGGGGAAAAAGAGCAGAGAAAACATCAGGCTCAGACAGCAAGAGGAAGAAATACTTCTGAATCCCTCACTCAGTAACATCATTAACATCTCTGATACCCCCCTCACTCACCGACAAATTGTTCTATTAAATAAGGGTTTGAATTTCGCGCCCCAGGAGGACTTTAATCTTTTTGAGACAATAATAGATCTCCAAAAATATACACGTAAGCTTGCTTTAAAAAAAATGTTCTCTAAAAAGGGTCAAACACCTTTAAATTCAATCTGTGACGATTTAGCATCAAATAACCGTCCTACGGATACAGAATATTGTTCTTTTAAAGAACATACCTTTAACATGGATATGAATATACTGTATAATGAATGTTGCACAGATATCCCCTCTGAACCCCCCATTTTGGGCATGTTGATTCAGGGCTAAAAAAACGCTCATCCTTTATACCAAATAATTCTAAAGGTACATCTATCTCTACTTTTGAGTCTTTAGTAGATAGAGATCTCAAATTATTGGCTAAGGGCTTCTCTTTTCCAGGGTCCTCACACAAAATACATAACTTGACCAAACAGGAGAGATTAGATCTGGATATACTGAAAAATGACCCCTCTATAGTCATCAAAAATGCCGATAAAGGGGGTGCCATCATTGTACAATCATCCATTAAATATAGGAATGAAGCGATAAGACTGCTAAGTGATAATACATTCTATTCAAGGTTAAGAACAGACCCTACTAAAAGATTTTTGACTGAATTAGAGACCCTTCTGGATCTGGGTGACATCTTGCAGGTCATAAGTGATAAAGAAAAAAAGTTTCTTATATGTGATTTTCCCATCATCCCGGTATTTCACCATCTCCCAAAGATCCACAAGTCATTGGAGAACCCTCCGGGGCGACCCATTGTCTCTAGTATTGGATCTTTGGGAGATGGTGTCTCCCGCTATGTTGACCATTTCTTGCAACCAATTGTGCGACAACTACCTTCCTTTCTACAGGATACCACCACTCTACTCATTGAACATGAGAAAATCGCTTGGAAGGAGAGTTACAGGTGGGTCACCATGGATGTCACATCATTATACACCATTATTGCACATGAACACGGACTTAAAGCTATCTATCACTATTTACTATCTTCCACTCTTTCCACTGCACAGATCACTTTCATCAATGATGCTATTTTATTTTTACTCACACACAATTATTTTATGTTTGATTCACTATTTTATCTTCAGACACAGGGCACGGCTATGGGGACGTCATTTGCGCCCTCATATGTCAATCTCTTTATGGGTCTTTGGGAGTCCACACACATTTTCGGTGATCACAACATCTATCGTTCTAATATTGTTTTCTATAAACGCTATATAGACGACCTGCTTTTCATTTGGGATGGGGACTTGAACACATTACACTCTTTTATAGACACTTTAAACACTAATGACATGAACTTAAAATTCACTTTTAATACAGATGCACATGATATCAATTACCTTGATGTGACACTTTTTACCAAGCCTCACTCTCGCAATTCATACCTGTATGCAAAAAGTTGCCATCCCAGATCCATGATTCGTGGGATTCCTAAGGGGCAGTTCTTACGCTACAAAAGACTCTGTTCTGACCCAAACAGTTTTCTTCAACATTCAAGGGACTTGAGTCATAGATTTGCTGATAGGGGTTATTCAGAAAAGGACAGAGAGCAAGCATTTGGTTATGCAGACTCCACTGATAGAACCATGTTATTAAAAAAGAAAGACAAACACACATTGGTTAAGGATGGATGTATGGATAACCCTTTATTCATAACCAAATTCAGCAGGCAGGCTCCACAGATACAACACATTATATACAAACACTGGAATGTGTTGAAACTTGACCCAGACCTTGTACCTTTTGTTTCCAAACCCAGATTTGCATTCAGAAAAGCAAACACTCTGGCCAGTTCACTTTCAAAAAGCCTTTTTCAAACAGCCCCACCATCCAAGATTAGTAATATCCCTAAAGGGTTTTTTAAATGTGGGTTCTGCAAATGCTGTCAGTATGCAACACCCACCAAAAGAGTGACTACTGTGTCTACAGGGAAGAAATTCCGAATTTCATCATTCATTAATTGCCACAGCAGCTATGTGGTATATGTGATATCATGTGGTTGTAATGCCAAATATGTGGGTAGGACCATACGTTCATTACATATCCGTATATCTGAACACATAAGACTCATTAGGAGAAGGGACCTACTACACCCGGTCTCCAAACATTTCACTATGTGTCCAAATGGTGGCTTGAAAAATTTTAGTTTCTTTGGCATTGCACATATTCCCATACACATCAGAGGGGGCAATCGACTTAACAAGTTGAACAAAACAGAGATGCAATGGATTTTCCAATTAGACACCCTGCACCCCCGTGGTCTCAATGTAGATTGGGAATTGCAACATTTTTTGCATGAATGATCATTATGCATATTTAATTGCCTCCTTTCTCCTCTCCCGTCCCATCCCTCCTCTCCCCCTCCCCTTCCTTACCCCCTCCCTCCCCCCCCCTTTTCCCCTCCCTTCCTCCCCACCTTACCCTGCACCCCCCTACTCCCACCACCCCCCCCTCTCCCCCTTCTTCCCCCCCCTTTCCCCTCTTTCCCTTCATTCCCCCTCATCCACTATTAATCAAAAATTTTTTGATATTTTTCCTATCCACTACCATTCGATCAGTGTTCTAGTTAAACTCATTTGCATAATAATTTTAATGGAGATGTATTTATCTTACAATATTATGTTTAACTATGTTTAACAGACTTATGTATCTTATATGTTGTCATCTCACAACGTGCCCGTTTTCCACTATGTTTGCATGTATTTCTTCTCAGGCATTACATGTTCACTATACCTTAATGTCATCTAGTGTTGGCACGCTTTTTTAATTGGTTTTTAACTTTGATTGATGTTAGGCTCATTACCCACCCTACCTGATTTACTTCAGGGACAAGTGTTTTGAGTTAATGTTTGCCTATATATCTTTGTATCTCACAGCTGATGGATCACTCTTTGACGAAGGCCTGCGAGCCGAAACGCGTCAGAGGATCCACCAGCTACTGATGTCTGTTCAATAAATTTTCTTTTAGTCACCACCTTCGTTTTACCCTGTGTTCATGGCTGTGCAGCGCTATACTTTCGGCTTGGCTGAATGATTTTTCCTTCTTGTAGAACCTGCCTTTGGCCCAATTCAAGGAATTCTCTGCTTGAGATGTCAAAAGCAAGTTCAGTCCCAGTTTCACCCCATTAAGGATCCCCAGTGGTAGACTGTTTCCGTGTCTCTGATGGGCCGTGGTGAGATTTGCTATCCTATCTTTAGCTGCCCTGATTTTATCTTCCCTTTCCCTCTTCCTTCCCAAGGCTAGGCTGATAAGCCTTACTCTCATGGTAGCTTCCTGATTCAAGGCCAATGTGAGTAGCGTGACCTCACAATTCACACTGTGGGAGGCTCATAAAGCCCAGTCTTCCTCCACTAGGTCTCTTAGATCAGGACCTTTCAACAGGGACTCGTTCAGTCTCCATTGAGAGTTTAGTGGCCGGATGATTAGGCCTGAGCACCGGATTTCTACAGGGGCATGGTCCGACCAAGAACACATGTATCCTGGCCTGTGAATTCTGGGGATTAGTCTTGTTGGGGCAAAGATGTAATCAATTCGCGAATAAGAGCCGTGCATCGCGGAGAAAAATGTTAACACTTTGGCCAAGGGAACAGTTCTCTCCATATGTTGACAGCTACAGATTCTTGGGCCCTTTGAGTAGGACTCTAGTGCCCTCCTTCCTATGGCATGTTTGGTGGCATGTTTTGTCCATCTCTGGGATTATTGCCAGATTGAAGTCTCCTCCCAGGAACACCTGCCTCACCGCTACCTTTTCCAGAGTATTAAAAAGTCTGCAACAAAAAACAAACAAAGATGCCCAAAGCTACTTCCAATGTGACAAAAATACACAGTATAGTACCATATATTCTCTTGAAAAAGGGTCATTTAGTTTAACCCTTTGGCCAAAGCATCTTAAGCCTGCTGCCACTTTCAAGGCATTACCGTTAGCAGGTCCTAACACTCCCTGCGTTAAACTTCTTATTTACCTGTATAATTACAGGAAGAATGATCTGCATTGGATCTGTCTTAACCTGGCAAAAGGAAACTGACCTGCCAACTAGGAAGTGGGGATGGACAAGTTTAAACCTTGGGTGGGAGGGGCCACTACCCTCCCAAAAGCAGCTGAGACCAGCTGCACACAGTTAACAAACATAGATACCCAACAAGCTCTGAGAAACCCCAAAGTGGCAGCAGGCTTTTGACACTTATATACATATATATTTGTTGGTAATGTTTGGGGTTTCTCAGAGCTTGTTGGGTATTGTAAGCCTTTATTTATATAGCGCCAAAAGTGTACTCAGCGCTTCACAAAGAATACAGTATAGGGAATTTTAAAAATACATTAAGTGCAGCAAACATCAGACAATGGGAAAGGAAATCACTGCCCCAAAGAGCTTACAATCTAAGAGGTTTCTGTGTGTTTATTAAAAAGTCTGGACAGAAATTTGGTGCCGGCTTCGTTGGGTGCGTATACGTTCGCTAGTGTTAGGTCCTGACCGTGGATCGAACCTGCCACAATCAGGAATCTACCTTCCCTATCTGCCCTCACTGTAGTGGGCTTGAAGGGGATGGAGTCACCTCTTTTTTTGTACTTGGGTTGTAGCGTGAAATGTCTGTAGCGTGAAATGTCTATCGAAACAGGAAGACACTCTGCTTTGTTTAAAATGGGTCTCCTGCAGTAGAATTAATGTCTGCTTTTAGTCTTTGTAGTCTGATAGGACCATGCGTCTATTACATGGGTTATTAAAACCCTTCACGTTGTGAGAAATGATTTTCAGTGACATTGGTATTTGAATAGGGCCGCCACTTCAGATTTTCTGTGTGTTGTTACCAGCCTCAGGCTTGGTGTGATGTGATAGGAGCAAAAGTTCAATAGCGCACTTGTATCCAGGTACAGTAGGTATATGTTAAAAGATAGAAAAAAGGAAAAAAACACACAATAGTGCAACACAGTAAAAATAAATGAAAAATCCCCGAAAATATCGCAATAGTCTTACATTAAGTGCGAGTAATATGGGCCTTTCGGTTATTATGAGTAACCAACTCTAGTTGTAGGTCATCAGCGGCAGGGTAGACAGGATGCTCCCAAAAAATAGAGGAGAGGACACAAGGAGAGTGCAGATAACTTTATATAGACATAGTAATAAAAATAGTAAAACTCACAGGCAGAGTATAGTCATAGGCAGTGGGACCACCCTGGGTCAAAAAGTGGTAGAAAGTCCAATGGAACCTCTTCACAGGAACCTCTTGGGGGCCGTCCACAAACAGGTCACCGGATCAGGGGTGTCCAAAAGATCTTGGGCGATCCTTCACTGTACAGCAAACTCTCCTCCGCTTGCAGTCTAGCCCTATGCGTTTCATCCGAAAACTTCTTCAAGGGGTTTTGTAGCCATATCCTCTGTTGTCCTATCTTCAATGTCCTGTGAGTACGCGCCCATCTGGGGCTTCGGGTGACATAAGCTTGACGCGCTTCTTTGCATGTCATTAACTTCCCTATATCGCAGACTTCTTGCGTGTCAAAGGCATAGCAGCGGGGAATGGAGCTGACGTCATCTGATCTTGTTGTGCTGCAGATCAGCACCGCAAGTACTGCTATTGGCATGCATACTGAGAATTATGGGAAGTTATGAATACCACCCGATGAAAAACTAAACATTACATTTTATGCTATAAGTTATGATTAAACATAAAGGCTGGATACATCTATGTGGCCACATATATAATAGCAAGATAGGAAGGAAAACATATGGTTCTCCTAACAGTTCTTATAAGGGCATAACATAAATAAAAGCACATATGCTTTACATATAAAACCAATAGTGTCGATGGATGATAATTTCTACACTAGAGAAAGATAATATTAATTTAGTATAATTTATAAGGGTTGTAATTTTATAGTCTCATTTATTAGTTTTATATGTGTCTTTTATTGCATCTATGACCTCCTATTTTTAGAATGTACTGTATCTTTATTTATTTTTTATAACTCATATTTTATTAATCGCTATTTTATAGTATACCTTTTTAATAGTTATCTTTGTTACAGTCTTTTTTGTATTTAACCTATTTATTCATTATGCATTTTCTAGGTATTCTAGGTACCTGTGGTATTAATATTATCTTTCTCTAGTGTAGAAATTATTATCCATCGACACTATTGGTTTTATATGTAAAACATACTGTAATATGTGCTTTTATGTTATACCCTTATAAGAACTGTTAGAACCATATGTTTTCCTTCCTATCTTGCTACTATATATGTGGCCACACGGATGTTAATGTTTAGTTTTTCGTCGGGCGGTATTCATAACTACCCATAATTCTCAGTGTGCATGCCAATAGCCAGTACTTGCGATGCTGACCTGCAGCAAACAAGATCAGATGACGTCAGCTCCGTTCCCCGCCTCTATGCCTTTGACATGTAAGAAGTCTGGGATATAGTGAAGTTAGACACACAACGTAGCGCGTCACGCTGACGTCACCCAAAGCCCCGGATGGGCGCGTACTCACAGGACATTTAAGATAGGACAACGGAGAATATGGCTACAATTTCCCTTGAAGAAATTTTCGGACGAAACGCATAGGGCTAGACTGCAAGCGGAGGAGAGTTTGCTGTACAGTGAAGGATCGCCCAAGATCTTTTGGACACCCCTGATCCGGTGACCTGTTTGTGGACGGCCCCCAAGAGGTTCCTGTGAAGAGGTTCCATTGGACTTTCTACCACTTTTTGACCCAGGGTGGTCCCACTGCCTACAACTATACTCTGCCTGTGAGTTTTACTATTTTTATTACTATGTCTACATAAAGTTATCTGCACTCTCCTTGTGTCCTGTCCTCTCTATTTTTTGGGAGCTTCCTGTCTACCCTGCCGCTGATGACCTACAACTAGAGTTGGTTACTCATAATAACCGAAAGGCCCATATTACTCGCACTAAATTAGAGTAAGAGTATTGCGATATTTTGGGGGATTTTTCATTTATTTTTACTTTGTTGCACTATTGTGTGTTTTTTCCTTTTTCTATCTTTTAACATATACCTGGACGTAAGTGCACAATTTAACTTTTGCTCCTATCACCCTTGTAGATTTGGACTGAATCCACCTGAGAAGCAGCACCAAATACAGGACAGTATTCGCTTATTTATTTATCTTATAACTTTTTTTCATATTCACTCTTTTTTATTTATTCACTGCAGTATTTGCACTCAAACTCCTGTTTTCATCTTAGTTTGATGTGCGAATGTTGGAGGTGGAGAATTGGGCTAGTTTACCACCTTTCAGTATGTAGAGGGAGGGCTCTAACGGAGGACGGGTGAAAAAAAAGGCTGTGCAGGATGCCCAGAGTGGGCAGTGCCCGAGGCCTGAGGTCCCTTGGTATAAGGGTGGTGCCAAGGGGGGATTCGAGGTTCACACAGAGACCTGTGTTACTTGATTGGAGGCGCATTGCAGGGAATACAGTAAGGCTGACTGAGCACCGTTCAGCGACCCCTGGGACTTGGCAGAATGTAGAACACAACCAACAATAGCAAGATATTAAACATATTCAAGCTTATCAGAGTATAGAACATAACTAAATCTAGCGTTGCATAGATCAAAACAAAACTTAGAACTATTTTTTTTTGAGTAGAGGAAAAAGTCAAGAGTCAGGCCGTATTGGGCTGGCCCCGCAGGGATTGGGATACTCATGTGGGCCCAGGAAGTTCGGTCGCTTCCTCCTCTCAAGCACTTCGGGCCTTCTTCTGTTGGACTCCTATGGAGCCTATGATCTCCCTGGTCAGGCGCGTGCGTCTGGGTGGGGTCACTTCCTCTGCTGCACCTTCTGACCTAGGCCTATCATTGAGCGTAATGGCGGACAAAGCTTTGAACCGGCTAAGTCAGAATGAGCAGAACAGGGAAAAGGGAGACCAAAAAGCGCACCAGCACAAACGGAGCAGGAAGAAACCAGGACAAAAAAATGATTGAAAGGGCACTTTAATGTGGCAAAAGACCCATCCAATGCATTTCGAACGTCGCAGCGTTCTTTTTCAAGATATACCTGCATTTGAGCGCTTCAGCTATTTTCCATATTGCAGAATGAGCAGAAACCTGGAACCCACAAGTCCGGTTCTGTTCAACCTAGAGGGCCCAGATTCGGTGACCCTACTCACAGAGGAGGAAACCGCAGGTCACGTGACAACCGCGCGTGAGACCATTCACACGCCGGGAGCAGCGGTGCCTTCCGTACACAGGAGCCTAGCTGAGGTACATACAGGGGCATTCTCCCCCCACCTCCCCAACACTGAAGGTGATCACCGCCGGTCATTTGACCGCCCCACGCGACGCTGGAGCTACGGTGGGGTTGGCGGTGCAACATTGCGACAACATTCTTGAGGACCTCCAAACAGATGGGATACCCTCCTCCAAACCGTGAGTGTTCATAGCAACCCTTGGTGCCCAGAGCTGGGCCAGTTGCTGACTGCTACTGATACGATTATTTTCATTGGGAAAAGGGTTATCTTATTGCTTCTGCCGCACCTGACAGGAAACATTGTATCCAACTTTACTCTGCTAGTACACAGGTTGCTCGAAACTACATGTGGGACATTTATTGTTTACACTACGTTTATGGAGGATTACCCACACTCTAACCAGGGTTGGTGGTGACTTTTTCTACGAGCTAATATTTTATTGGACATCTCCACATTATTGTTTAGGATCTTTGTATCCATTTTTCACATTATGGATGAGGAACAAGAAACACTGACGGACATTCCCACTAGTTATGTCCAAAAATGCGGGAATAATTCTGAAAGAACTAAAAGAGCTTTGCATCTTTTTGATGAAACTTCAGCCCATATCACATGTGACAATGCTGTTGACTTGATTGATCATTTCGTGAAATTAGAGAAACTGCTTACCTAAGATATCAGGATCTTCTGGGACATTACATCACTTGAGAACTATCTAAGGGTTAAACGCATCCCTAGAGGTTTGCGTGTGAAAAAAATGCCCTCTTTCGGGTTTCCTGACAAGGAATTTGAGCTACACTGGCGGAAAATATTAGACACATGTTCTAATGATCTTATGCAGTTGATTGTAAAGTATAAGGTTAAAGAAAAAAAGTCTTTGTCTACTGAAATTGAAATTCTAAAAAAAGAATTACATAAATTCAGTGACATGGATCGCTTTGCACACAATGATAAGATTCTCTTACAGAATATAGAACAAATGGAAAAAGGGGTGGTTTCTAAAAAACAAGAAAAATTCTTTAGAGATAAATCAGATTATGATAGAAACCAGGTATATGCGTGGGAGAGATTGGGCATCAGCAGAGATTTTGATAGGCCTAGAGCTATGTCCCACTCTACGCCTCGCAAAATGTCTGCGGACAGTGATCAATCATTCTATCCTAAAACAGCTACTAAGTCAATTTTGAAGTCGCCATATACAGATAGAAGATCGAGTTTTGATACAGACTCATCTGATAACATGGACAGGCCTTCCGTGTCCTTTTCTAAACAGAATTCAAAAGATAATAGAGATTCTGAGGATGGCTACTTCAAAAACACTTATATGACTAATTCAAAAGAGGATAGATCCAAACCCAATCCCTCCACTACACAGCAGGTACAGTCAAAAAACGGAAGGGGTGCAGAAGGGGGAAAAAGAGCAGAGAAAACATCAGGCTCAGACAGCAAGAGGAAGAAATACTTCTGAATCCCTCACTCAGTAACATCATTAACATCTCTGATACCCCCCTCACTCACCGACAAATTGTTCTATTAAATAAGGGTTTGAATTTCGCGCCCCAGGAGGACTTTAATCTTTTTGAGACAATAATAGATCTCCAAAAATATACACGTAAGCTTGCTTTAAAAAAAATGTTCTCTAAAAAGGGTCAAACACCTTTAAATTCAATCTGTGACGATTTAGCATCAAATAACCGTCCTACGGATACAGAATATTGTTCTTTTAAAGAACATACCTTTAACATGGATATGAATATACTGTATAATGAATGTTGCACAGATATCCCCTCTGAACCCCCTTTTTTTGGGCATGTTGATTCAGGGCTAAAAAAACGCTCATCCTTTATACCAAATAATTCTAAAGGTACATCTATCTCTACTTTTGAGTCTTTAGTAGATAGAGATCTCAAATTATTGGCTAAGGGCTTCTCTTTTCCAGGGTCCTCACACAAAATACATAACTTGACCAAACAGGAGAGATTAGATCTGGATATACTGAAAAATGACCCCTCTATAGTCATCAAAAATGCCGATAAAGGGGGTGCCATCATTGTACAATCATCCATTAAATATAGGAATGAAGCGATAAGACTGCTAAGTGATAATACATTCTATTCAAGGTTAAGAACAGACCCTACTAAAAGATTTTTGACTGAATTAGAGACCCTTCTGGATCTGGGTGACATCTTGCAGGTCATAAGTGATAAAGAAAAAAAGTTTCTTATATGTGATTTTCCCATCATCCCGGTATTTCACCATCTCCCAAAGATCCACAAGTCATTGGAGAACCCTCCGGGGCGACCCATTGTCTCTAGTATTGGATCTTTGGGAGATGGTGTCTCCCGCTATGTTGACCATTTCTTGCAACCAATTGTGCGACAACTACCTTCCTTTCTACAGGATACCACCACTCTACTCATTGAACATGAGAAAATCGCTTGGAAGGAGAGTTACAGGTGGGTCACCATGGATGTCACATCATTATACACCATTATTGCACATGAACACGGACTTAAAGCTATCTATCACTATTTACTATCTTCCACTCTTTCCACTGCACAGATCACTTTCATCAATGATGCTATTTTATTTTTACTCACACACAATTATTTTATGTTTGATTCACTATTTTATCTTCAGACACCGGGCACGGCTATGGGGACGTCATTTGCGCCCTCATATGCCAATCTCTTTATGGGTCTTTGGGAGTCCACACACATTTTCGGTGATCACAACATCTATCGTTCTAATATTGTTTTCTATAAACGCTATATAGACGACCTGCTTTTCATTTGGGATGGGGACTTGAACACATTACACTCTTTTATAGACACTTTAAACACTAATGACATGAACTTAAAATTCACTTTTAATACAGATGCACATGATATCAATTACCTTGATGTGACACTTTTTACCAAGCCTCACTCTCGCAATTCATACCTGTATGCAAAAAGTTGCCATCCCAGATCCATGATTCGTGGGATTCCTAAGGGGCAGTTCTTACGCTACAAAAGACTCTGTTCTGACCCAAACAGTTTTCTTCAACATTCAAGGGACTTGAGTCATAGATTTGCTGATAGGGGTTATTCAGAAAAGGACAGAGAGCAAGCATTTGGTTATGCAGACTCCACTGATAGAACCATGTTATTAAAAAAGAAAGACAAACACACATTGGTTAAGGATGGATGTATGGATAACCCTTTATTCATAACCAAATTCAGCAGGCAGGCTCCACAGATACAACACATTATATACAAACACTGGAATGTGTTGAAACTTGACCCAGACCTTGTACCTTTTGTTTCCAAACCCAGATTTGCATTCAGAAAAGCAAACACTCTGGCCAGTTCACTTTCAAAAAGCCTTTTTCAAACAGCCCCACCATCCAAGATTAGTAATATCCCTAAAGGGTTTTTTAAATGTGGGTTCTGCAAATGCTGTCAGTATGCAACACCCACCAAAAGAGTGACTACTGTGTCTACAGGGAAGAAATTCCGAATTTCATCATTCATTAATTGCCACAGCAGCTATGTGGTATATGTGATATCATGTGGTTGTAATGCCAAATATGTGGGTAGGACCATACGTTCATTACATATCCGTATATCTGAACACATAAGACTCATTAGGAGAAGGGACCTACTACACCCGGTCTCCAAACATTTCACTATGTGTCCAAATGGTGGCTTGAAAAATTTTAGTTTCTTTGGCATTGCACATATTCCCATACACATCAGAGGGGGCAATCGACTTAACAAGTTGAACAAAACAGAGATGCAATGGATTTTCCAATTAGACACCCTGCACCCCCGTGGTCTCAATGTAGATTGGGAATTGCAACATTTTTTGCATGAATGATCATTATGCATATTTAATTGCCTCCTTTCTCCTCTCCCGTCCCATCCCTCCTCTCCCCCTCCCCTTCCTTACCCCCTCCCTCCCCCCCCCCTTTTCCCCTCCCTTCCTCCCCACCTTACCCTGCACCCCCCTACTCCCACCACCCCCCCCTCTCCCCCTTCTTCCCCCCCCCTTTCCCCTCTTTCCCTTCATTCCCCCTCATCCACTATTAATCAAAAAAAATTTGATATTTTTCCTATCCACTACCATTCGATCAGTGTTCTAGTTAAACTCATTTGCATAATAATTTTAATGGAGATGTATTTATCTTACAATATTATGTTTAACTATGTTTAACAGACTTATGTATCTTATATGTTGTCATCTCACAACGTGCCCGTTTTCCACTATGTTTGCATGTATTTCTTCTCAGGCATTACATGTTCACTATACCTTAATGTCATCTAGTGTTGGCACGCTTTTTTAATTGGTTTTTAACTTTGATTGATGTTAGGCTCATTACCCACCCTACCTGATTTACTTCAGGGACAAGTGTTTTGAGTTAATGTTTGCCTATATATCTTTGTATCTCACAGCTGATGGATCACTCTTTGACGAAGGCCTGCGAGCCGAAACGCGTCAGAGGATCCACCAGCTACTGATGTCTGTTCAATAAATTTTCTTTTAGTCACCACCTTCGTTTTACCCTGTGTTCATGGCTGTGCAGCGCTATACTTTCGGCTTGGCTGAATGATTTTTCCTTCTTGTAGAACCTGCCTTTGGCCCAATTCAAGGAATTCTCTGCTTGAGATGTCAAAAGCAAGTTCAGTCCCAGTTTCACCTCATTAAGGATCCCCAGTGGTAGACTGTTTCCGTGTCTCTGATGGGCCGTGGTGAGATTTGCTATCCTATCTTTAGCTGCCCTGATTTTATCTTCCCTTTCCCTCTTCCTTCCCAAGGCTAGGCTGATAAGCCTTACTCTCATGGTAGCTTCCTGATTCAAGGCCAATGTGAGTAGCGTGACCTCACAATTCACACTGTGGGAGGCTCATAAAGCCCAGTCTTCCTCCACTAGGTCTCTTAGATCAGGACCTTTCAACAGGGACTCGTTCAGTCTCCATTGAGAGTTTAGTGGCCGGATGATTAGGCCTGAGCACCGGATTTCTACAGGGGCATGGTCCGACCAAGAACACATGTATCCTGGCCTGTGAATTCTGGGGATTAGTCTTGTTGGGGCAAAGATGTAATCAATTCGCGAATAAGAGCCGTGCATCGCGGAGAAAAATGTTAACACTTTGGCCAAGGGAACAGTTCTCTCCATATGTTGACAGCTACAGATTCTTGGGCCCTTTGAGTAGGACTCTAGTGCCCTCCTTCCTATGGCATGTTTGGTGGCATGTTTTGTCCATCTCTGGGATTATTGCCAGATTGAAGTCTCCTCCCAGGAACACCTGCCTCACCGCTACCTTTTCCAGAGTATTAAAAAGTCTGCAACAAAAAACAAACAAAGATGCCCAAAGCTACTTCCAATGTGACAAAAATACACAGTATAGTACCATATATTCTCTTGAAAAAGGGTCATTTAGTTTAACCCTTTGGCCAAAGCATCTTAAGCCTGCTGCCACTTTCAAGGCATTACCGTTAGCAGGTCCTAACACTCCCTGCGTTAAACTTCTTATTTACCTGTATAATTACAGGAAGAATGATCTGCATTGGATCTGTCTTAACCTGGCAAAAGGAAACTGACCTGCCAACTAGGAAGTGGGGATGGACAAGTTTAAACCTTGGGTGGGAGGGGCCACTACCCTCCCAAAAGCAGCTGAGACCAGCTGCACACAGTTAACAAACATAGATACCCAACAAGCTCTGAGAAACCCCAAAGTGGCAGCAGGCTTTTGACACTTATATACATATATATTTGTTGGTAATGTTTGGGGTTTCTCAGAGCTTGTTGGGTATTGTAAGCCTTTATTTATATAGCGCCAAAAGTGTACTCAGCGCTTCACAAAGAATACAGTATAGGGAATTTTAAAAATACATTAAGTGCAGCAAACATCAGACAATGGGAAAGGAAATCACTGCCCCAAAGAGCTTACAATCTAAGAGGTTTCTGTGTGTTTATTAAAAAGTCTGGACAGAAATTTGGTGCCGGCTTCGTTGGGTGCGTATACGTTCGCTAGTGTTAGGTCCTGACCGTGGATCGAACCTGCCACAATCAGGAATCTACCTTCCCTATCTGCCCTCACTGTAGTGGGCTTGAAGGGGATGGAGTCACCTCTTTTTTTGTACTTGGGTTGTAGCGTGAAATGTCTGTAGCGTGAAATGTCTATCGAAACAGGAAGACACTCTGCTTTGTTTAAAATGGGTCTCCTGCAGTAGAATTAATGTCTGCTTTTAGTCTTTGTAGTCTGATAGGACCATGCGTCTATTACATGGGTTATTAAAACCCTTCACGTTGTGAGAAATGATTTTCAGTGACATTGGTATTTGAATAGGGCCGCCACTTCAGATTTTCTGTGTGTTGTTACCAGCCTCAGGCTTGGTGTGATGTGATAGGAGCAAAAGTTCAATAGCGCACTTGTATCCAGGTACAGTAGGTATATGTTAAAAGATAGAAAAAAGGAAAAAAACACACAATAGTGCAACACAGTAAAAATAAATGAAAAATCCCCGAAAATATCGCAATAGTCTTACATTAAGTGCGAGTAATATGGGCCTTTCGGTTATTATGAGTAACCAACTCTAGTTGTAGGTCATCAGCGGCAGGGTAGACAGGATGCTCCCAAAAAATAGAGGAGAGGACACAAGGAGAGTGCAGATAACTTTATATAGACATAGTAATAAAAATAGTAAAACTCACAGGCAGAGTATAGTCATAGGCAGTGGGACCACCCTGGGTCAAAAAGTGGTAGAAAGTCCAATGGAACCTCTTCACAGGAACCTCTTGGGGGCCGTCCACAAACAGGTCACCGGATCAGGGGTGTCCAAAAGATCTTGGGCGATCCTTCACTGTACAGCAAACTCTCCTCCGCTTGCAGTCTAGCCCTATGCGTTTCATCCGAAAACTTCTTCAAGGGGTTTTGTAGCCATATCCTCTGTTGTCCTATCTTCAATGTCCTGTGAGTACGCGCCCATCTGGGGCTTCGGGTGACATAAGCTTGACGCGCTTCTTTGCATGTCATTAACTTCCCTATATCGCAGACTTCTTGCGTGTCAAAGGCATAGCAGCGGGGAATGGAGCTGACGTCATCTGATCTTGTTGTGCTGCAGATCAGCACCGCAAGTACTGCTATTGGCATGCATACTGAGAATTATGGGAAGTTATGAATACCACCCGATGAAAAACTAAACATTACATTTTATGCTATAAGTTATGATTAAACATAAAGGCTGGATACATCTATGTGGCCACATATATAATAGCAAGATAGGAAGGAAAACATATGGTTCTCCTAACAGTTCTTATAAGGGCATAACATAAATAAAAGCACATATGCTTTACATATAAAACCAATAGTGTCGATGGATGATAATTTCTACACTAGAGAAAGATAATATTAATTTAGTATAATTTATAAGGGTTGTAATTTTATAGTCTCATTTATTAGTTTTATATGTGTCTTTTATTGCATCTATGACCTCCTATTTTTAGAATGTACTGTATCTTTATTTATTTTTTATAACTCATATTTTATTAATCGCTATTTTATAGTATACCTTTTTAATAGTTATCTTTGTTACAGTCTTTTTTGTATTTAACCTATTTATTCATTATGCATTTTCTAGGTATTCTAGGTACCTGTGGTATTAATATTATCTTTCTCTAGTGTAGAAATTATTATCCATCGACACTATTGGTTTTATATGTAAAACATACTGTAATATGTGCTTTTATGTTATACCCTTATAAGAACTGTTAGAACCATATGTTTTCCTTCCTATCTTGCTACTATATATGTGGCCACACGGATGTTAATGTTTAGTTTTTCGTCGGGCGGTATTCATAACTACCCATAATTCTCAGTGTGCATGCCAATAGCCAGTACTTGCGATGCTGACCTGCAGCAAACAAGATCAGATGACGTCAGCTCCGTTCCCCGCCTCTATGCCTTTGACATGTAAGAAGTCTGGGATATAGTGAAGTTAGACACACAACGTAGCGCGTCACGCTGACGTCACCCAAAGCCCCGGATGGGCGCGTACTCACAGGACATTTAAGATAGGACAACGGAGAATATGGCTACAATTTCCCTTGAAGAAATTTTCGGACGAAACGCATAGGGCTAGACTGCAAGCGGAGGAGAGTTTGCTGTACAGTGAAGGATCGCCCAAGATCTTTTGGACACCCCTGATCCGGTGACCTGTTTGTGGACGGCCCCCAAGAGGTTCCTGTGAAGAGGTTCCATTGGACTTTCTACCACTTTTTGACCCAGGGTGGTCCCACTGCCTACAACTATACTCTGCCTGTGAGTTTTACTATTTTTATTACTATGTCTACATAAAGTTATCTGCACTCTCCTTGTGTCCTGTCCTCTCTATTTTTTGGGAGCTTCCTGTCTACCCTGCCGCTGATGACCTACAACTAGAGTTGGTTACTCATAATAACCGAAAGGCCCATATTACTCGCACTAAATTAGAGTAAGAGTATTGCGATATTTTGGGGGATTTTTCATTTATTTTTACTTTGTTGCACTATTGTGTGTTTTTTCCTTTTTCTATCTTTTAACATATACCTGGACGTAAGTGCACAATTTAACTTTTGCTCCTATCACCCTTGTAGATTTGGACTGAATCCACCTGAGAAGCAGCACCAAATACAGGACAGTATTCGCTTATTTATTTATCTTATAACTTTTTTTCATATTCACTCTTTTTTATTTATTCACTGCAGTATTTGCACTCAAACTCCTGTTTTCATCTTAGTTTGATGTGCGAATGTTGGAGGTGGAGAATTGGGCTAGTTTACCACCTTTCAGTATGTAGAGGGAGGGCTCTAACGGAGGACGGGTGAAAAAAAAGGCTGTGCAGGATGCCCAGAGTGGGCAGTGCCCGAGGCCTGAGGTCCCTTGGTATAAGGGTGGTGCCAAGGGGGGATTCGAGGTTCACACAGAGACCTGTGTTACTTGATTGGAGGCGCATTGCAGGGAATACAGTAAGGCTGACTGAGCACCGTTCAGCGACCCCTGGGACTTGGCAGAATGTAGAACACAACCAACAATAGCAAGATATTAAACATATTCAAGCTTATCAGAGTATAGAACATAACTAAATCTAGCGTTGCATAGATCAAAACAAAACTTAGAACTATTTTTTTTTGAGTAGAGGAAAAAGTCAAGAGTCAGGCCGTATTGGGCTGGCCCCGCAGGGATTGGGATACTCATGTGGGCCCAGGAAGTTCGGTCGCTTCCTCCTCTCAAGCACTTCGGGCCTTCTTCTGTTGGACTCCTATGGAGCCTATGATCTCCCTGGTCAGGCGCGTGCGTCTGGGTGGGGTCACTTCCTCTGCTGCACCTTCTGACCTAGGCCTATCATTGAGCGTAATGGCGGACAAAGCTTTGAACCGGCTAAGTCAGAATGAGCAGAACAGGGAAAAGGGAGACCAAAAAGCGCACCAGCACAAACGGAGCAGGAAGAAACCAGGACAAAAAAATGATTGAAAGGGCACTTTAATGTGGCAAAAGACCCATCCAATGCATTTCGAACGTCGCAGCGTTCTTTTTCAAGATATACCTGCATTTGAGCGCTTCAGCTATTTTCCATATTGCAGAATGAGCAGAAACCTGGAACCCACAAGTCCGGTTCTGTTCAACCTAGAGGGCCCAGATTCGGTGACCCTACTCACAGAGGAGGAAACCGCAGGTCACGTGACAACCGCGCGTGAGACCATTCACACGCCGGGAGCAGCGGTGCCTTCCGTACACAGGAGCCTAGCTGAGGTACATACAGGGGCATTCTCCCCCCACCTCCCCAACACTGAAGGTGATCACCGCCGGTCATTTGACCGCCCCACGCGACGCTGGAGCTACGGTGGGGTTGGCGGTGCAACATTGCGACAACATTCTTGAGGACCTCCAAACAGATGGGATACCCTCCTCCAAACCGTGAGTGTTCATAGCAACCCTTGGTGCCCAGAGCTGGGCCAGTTGCTGACTGCTACTGATACGATTATTTTCATTGGGAAAAGGGTTATCTTATTGCTTCTGCCGCACCTGACAGGAAACATTGTATCCAACTTTACTCTGCTAGTACACAGGTTGCTCGAAACTACATGTGGGACATTTATTGTTTACACTACGTTTATGGAGGATTACCCACACTCTAACCAGGGTTGGTGGTGACTTTTTCTACGAGCTAATATTTTATTGGACATCTCCACATTATTGTTTAGGATCTTTGTATCCATTTTTCACATTATGGATGAGGAACAAGAAACACTGACGGACATTCCCACTAGTTATGTCCAAAAATGCGGGAATAATTCTGAAAGAACTAAAAGAGCTTTGCATCTTTTTGATGAAACTTCAGCCCATATCACATGTGACAATGCTGTTGACTTGATTGATCATTTCGTGAAATTAGAGAAACTGCTTACCTAAGATATCAGGATCTTCTGGGACATTACATCACTTGAGAACTATCTAAGGGTTAAACGCATCCCTAGAGGTTTGCGTGTGAAAAAAATGCCCTCTTTCGGGTTTCCTGACAAGGAATTTGAGCTACACTGGCGGAAAATATTAGACACATGTTCTAATGATCTTATGCAGTTGATTGTAAAGTATAAGGTTAAAGAAAAAAAGTCTTTGTCTACTGAAATTGAAATTCTAAAAAAAGAATTACATAAATTCAGTGACATGGATCGCTTTGCACACAATGATAAGATTCTCTTACAGAATATAGAACAAATGGAAAAAGGGGTGGTTTCTAAAAAACAAGAAAAATTCTTTAGAGATAAATCAGATTATGATAGAAACCAGGTATATGCGTGGGAGAGATTGGGCATCAGCAGAGATTTTGATAGGCCTAGAGCTATGTCCCACTCTACGCCTCGCAAAATGTCTGCGGACAGTGATCAATCATTCTATCCTAAAACAGCTACTAAGTCAATTTTGAAGTCGCCATATACAGATAGAAGATCGAGTTTTGATACAGACTCATCTGATAACATGGACAGGCCTTCCGTGTCCTTTTCTAAACAGAATTCAAAAGATAATAGAGATTCTGAGGATGGCTACTTCAAAAACACTTATATGACTAATTCAAAAGAGGATAGATCCAAACCCAATCCCTCCACTACACAGCAGGTACAGTCAAAAAACGGAAGGGGTGCAGAAGGGGGAAAAAGAGCAGAGAAAACATCAGGCTCAGACAGCAAGAGGAAGAAATACTTCTGAATCCCTCACTCAGTAACATCATTAACATCTCTGATACCCCCCTCACTCACCGACAAATTGTTCTATTAAATAAGGGTTTGAATTTCGCGCCCCAGGAGGACTTTAATCTTTTTGAGACAATAATAGATCTCCAAAAATATACACGTAAGCTTGCTTTAAAAAAAATGTTCTCTAAAAAGGGTCAAACACCTTTAAATTCAATCTGTGACGATTTAGCATCAAATAACCGTCCTACGGATACAGAATATTGTTCTTTTAAAGAACATACCTTTAACATGGATATGAATATACTGTATAATGAATGTTGCACAGATATCCCCTCTGAACCCCCTTTTTTTGGGCATGTTGATTCAGGGCTAAAAAAACGCTCATCCTTTATACCAAATAATTCTAAAGGTACATCTATCTCTACTTTTGAGTCTTTAGTAGATAGAGATCTCAAATTATTGGCTAAGGGCTTCTCTTTTCCAGGGTCCTCACACAAAATACATAACTTGACCAAACAGGAGAGATTAGATCTGGATATACTGAAAAATGACCCCTCTATAGTCATCAAAAATGCCGATAAAGGGGGTGCCATCATTGTACAATCATCCATTAAATATAGGAATGAAGCGATAAGACTGCTAAGTGATAATACATTCTATTCAAGGTTAAGAACAGACCCTACTAAAAGATTTTTGACTGAATTAGAGACCCTTCTGGATCTGGGTGACATCTTGCAGGTCATAAGTGATAAAGAAAAAAAGTTTCTTATATGTGATTTTCCCATCATCCCGGTATTTCACCATCTCCCAAAGATCCACAAGTCATTGGAGAACCCTCCGGGGCGACCCATTGTCTCTAGTATTGGATCTTTGGGAGATGGTGTCTCCCGCTATGTTGACCATTTCTTGCAACCAATTGTGCGACAACTACCTTCCTTTCTACAGGATACCACCACTCTACTCATTGAACATGAGAAAATCGCTTGGAAGGAGAGTTACAGGTGGGTCACCATGGATGTCACATCATTATACACCATTATTGCACATGAACACGGACTTAAAGCTATCTATCACTATTTACTATCTTCCACTCTTTCCACTGCACAGATCACTTTCATCAATGATGCTATTTTATTTTTACTCACACACAATTATTTTATGTTTGATTCACTATTTTATCTTCAGACACCGGGCACGGCTATGGGGACGTCATTTGCGCCCTCATATGCCAATCTCTTTATGGGTCTTTGGGAGTCCACACACATTTTCGGTGATCACAACATCTATCGTTCTAATATTGTTTTCTATAAACGCTATATAGACGACCTGCTTTTCATTTGGGATGGGGACTTGAACACATTACACTCTTTTATAGACACTTTAAACACTAATGACATGAACTTAAAATTCACTTTTAATACAGATGCACATGATATCAATTACCTTGATGTGACACTTTTTACCAAGCCTCACTCTCGCAATTCATACCTGTATGCAAAAAGTTGCCATCCCAGATCCATGATTCGTGGGATTCCTAAGGGGCAGTTCTTACGCTACAAAAGACTCTGTTCTGACCCAAACAGTTTTCTTCAACATTCAAGGGACTTGAGTCATAGATTTGCTGATAGGGGTTATTCAGAAAAGGACAGAGAGCAAGCATTTGGTTATGCAGACTCCACTGATAGAACCATGTTATTAAAAAAGAAAGACAAACACACATTGGTTAAGGATGGATGTATGGATAACCCTTTATTCATAACCAAATTCAGCAGGCAGGCTCCACAGATACAACACATTATATACAAACACTGGAATGTGTTGAAACTTGACCCAGACCTTGTACCTTTTGTTTCCAAACCCAGATTTGCATTCAGAAAAGCAAACACTCTGGCCAGTTCACTTTCAAAAAGCCTTTTTCAAACAGCCCCACCATCCAAGATTAGTAATATCCCTAAAGGGTTTTTTAAATGTGGGTTCTGCAAATGCTGTCAGTATGCAACACCCACCAAAAGAGTGACTACTGTGTCTACAGGGAAGAAATTCCGAATTTCATCATTCATTAATTGCCACAGCAGCTATGTGGTATATGTGATATCATGTGGTTGTAATGCCAAATATGTGGGTAGGACCATACGTTCATTACATATCCGTATATCTGAACACATAAGACTCATTAGGAGAAGGGACCTACTACACCCGGTCTCCAAACATTTCACTATGTGTCCAAATGGTGGCTTGAAAAATTTTAGTTTCTTTGGCATTGCACATATTCCCATACACATCAGAGGGGGCAATCGACTTAACAAGTTGAACAAAACAGAGATGCAATGGATTTTCCAATTAGACACCCTGCACCCCCGTGGTCTCAATGTAGATTGGGAATTGCAACATTTTTTGCATGAATGATCATTATGCATATTTAATTGCCTCCTTTCTCCTCTCCCGTCCCATCCCTCCTCTCCCCCTCCCCTTCCTTACCCCCTCCCTCCCCCCCCCCTTTTCCCCTCCCTTCCTCCCCACCTTACCCTGCACCCCCCTACTCCCACCACCCCCCCCTCTCCCCCTTCTTCCCCCCCCCTTTCCCCTCTTTCCCTTCATTCCCCCTCATCCACTATTAATCAAAAAATTTTTGATATTTTTCCTATCCACTACCATTCGATCAGTGTTCTAGTTAAACTCATTTGCATAATAATTTTAATGGAGATGTATTTATCTTACAATATTATGTTTAACTATGTTTAACAGACTTATGTATCTTATATGTTGTCATCTCACAACGTGCCCGTTTTCCACTATGTTTGCATGTATTTCTTCTCAGGCATTACATGTTCACTATACCTTAATGTCATCTAGTGTTGGCACGCTTTTTTAATTGGTTTTTAACTTTGATTGATGTTAGGCTCATTACCCACCCTACCTGATTTACTTCAGGGACAAGTGTTTTGAGTTAATGTTTGCCTATATATCTTTGTATCTCACAGCTGATGGATCACTCTTTGACGAAGGCCTGCGAGCCGAAACGCGTCAGAGGATCCACCAGCTACTGATGTCTGTTCAATAAATTTTCTTTTAGTCACCACCTTCGTTTTACCCTGTGTTCATGGCTGTGCAGCGCTATACTTTCGGCTTGGCTGAATGATTTTTCCTTCTTGTAGAACCTGCCTTTGGCCCAATTCAAGGAATTCTCTGCTTGAGATGTCAAAAGCAAGTTCAGTCCCAGTTTCACCTCATTAAGGATCCCCAGTGGTAGACTGTTTCCGTGTCTCTGATGGGCCGTGGTGAGATTTGCTATCCTATCTTTAGCTGCCCTGATTTTATCTTCCCTTTCCCTCTTCCTTCCCAAGGCTAGGCTGATAAGCCTTACTCTCATGGTAGCTTCCTGATTCAAGGCCAATGTGAGTAGCGTGACCTCACAATTCACACTGTGGGAGGCTCATAAAGCCCAGTCTTCCTCCACTAGGTCTCTTAGATCAGGACCTTTCAACAGGGACTCGTTCAGTCTCCATTGAGAGTTTAGTGGCCGGATGATTAGGCCTGAGCACCGGATTTCTACAGGGGCATGGTCCGACCAAGAACACATGTATCCTGGCCTGTGAATTCTGGGGATTAGTCTTGTTGGGGCAAAGATGTAATCAATTCGCGAATAAGAGCCGTGCATCGCGGAGAAAAATGTTAACACTTTGGCCAAGGGAACAGTTCTCTCCATATGTTGACAGCTACAGATTCTTGGGCCCTTTGAGTAGGACTCTAGTGCCCTCCTTCCTATGGCATGTTTGGTGGCATGTTTTGTCCATCTCTGGGATTATTGCCAGATTGAAGTCTCCTCCCAGGAACACCTGCCTCACCGCTACCTTTTCCAGAGTATTAAAAAGTCTGCAACAAAAAACAAACAAAGATGCCCAAAGCTACTTCCAATGTGACAAAAATACACAGTATAGTACCATATATTCTCTTGAAAAAGGGTCATTTAGTTTAACCCTTTGGCCAAAGCATCTTAAGCCTGCTGCCACTTTCAAGGCATTACCGTTAGCAGGTCCTAACACTCCCTGCGTTAAACTTCTTATTTACCTGTATAATTACAGGAAGAATGATCTGCATTGGATCTGTCTTAACCTGGCAAAAGGAAACTGACCTGCCAACTAGGAAGTGGGGATGGACAAGTTTAAACCTTGGGTGGGAGGGGCCACTACCCTCCCAAAAGCAGCTGAGACCAGCTGCACACAGTTAACAAACATAGATACCCAACAAGCTCTGAGAAACCCCAAAGTGGCAGCAGGCTTTTGACACTTATATACATATATATTTGTTGGTAATGTTTGGGGTTTCTCAGAGCTTGTTGGGTATTGTAAGCCTTTATTTATATAGCGCCAAAAGTGTACTCAGCGCTTCACAAAGAATACAGTATAGGGAATTTTAAAAATACATTAAGTGCAGCAAACATCAGACAATGGGAAAGGAAATCACTGCCCCAAAGAGCTTACAATCTAAGAGGTTTCTGTGTGTTTATTAAAAAGTCTGGACAGAAATTTGGTGCCGGCTTCGTTGGGTGCGTATACGTTCGCTAGTGTTAGGTCCTGACCGTGGATCGAACCTGCCACAATCAGGAATCTACCTTCCCTATCTGCCCTCACTGTAGTGGGCTTGAAGGGGATGGAGTCACCTCTTTTTTTGTACTTGGGTTGTAGCGTGAAATGTCTGTAGCGTGAAATGTCTATCGAAACAGGAAGACACTCTGCTTTGTTTAAAATGGGTCTCCTGCAGTAGAATTAATGTCTGCTTTTAGTCTTTGTAGTCTGATAGGACCATGCGTCTATTACATGGGTTATTAAAACCCTTCACGTTGTGAGAAATGATTTTCAGTGACATTGGTATTTGAATAGGGCCGCCACTTCAGATTTTCTGTGTGTTGTTACCAGCCTCAGGCTTGGTGTGATGTGATAGGAGCAAAAGTTCAATAGCGCACTTGTATCCAGGTACAGTAGGTATATGTTAAAAGATAGAAAAAAGGAAAAAAACACACAATAGTGCAACACAGTAAAAATAAATGAAAAATCCCCGAAAATATCGCAATAGTCTTACATTAAGTGCGAGTAATATGGGCCTTTCGGTTATTATGAGTAACCAACTCTAGTTGTAGGTCATCAGCGGCAGGGTAGACAGGATGCTCCCAAAAAATAGAGGAGAGGACACAAGGAGAGTGCAGATAACTTTATATAGACATAGTAATAAAAATAGTAAAACTCACAGGCAGAGTATAGTCATAGGCAGTGGGACCACCCTGGGTCAAAAAGTGGTAGAAAGTCCAATGGAACCTCTTCACAGGAACCTCTTGGGGGCCGTCCACAAACAGGTCACCGGATCAGGGGTGTCCAAAAGATCTTGGGCGATCCTTCACTGTACAGCAAACTCTCCTCCGCTTGCAGTCTAGCCCTATGCGTTTCATCCGAAAACTTCTTCAAGGGGTTTTGTAGCCATATCCTCTGTTGTCCTATCTTCAATGTCCTGTGAGTACGCGCCCATCTGGGGCTTCGGGTGACATAAGCTTGACGCGCTTCTTTGCATGTCATTAACTTCCCTATATCGCAGACTTCTTGCGTGTCAAAGGCATAGCAGCGGGGAATGGAGCTGACGTCATCTGATCTTGTTGTGCTGCAGATCAGCACCGCAAGTACTGCTATTGGCATGCATACTGAGAATTATGGGAAGTTATGAATACCACCCGATGAAAAACTAAACATTACATTTTATGCTATAAGTTATGATTAAACATAAAGGCTGGATACATCTATGTGGCCACATATATAATAGCAAGATAGGAAGGAAAACATATGGTTCTCCTAACAGTTCTTATAAGGGCATAACATAAATAAAAGCACATATGCTTTACATATAAAACCAATAGTGTCGATGGATGATAATTTCTACACTAGAGAAAGATAATATTAATTTAGTATAATTTATAAGGGTTGTAATTTTATAGTCTCATTTATTAGTTTTATATGTGTCTTTTATTGCATCTATGACCTCCTATTTTTAGAATGTACTGTATCTTTATTTATTTTTTATAACTCATATTTTATTAATCGCTATTTTATAGTATACCTTTTTAATAGTTATCTTTGTTACAGTCTTTTTTGTATTTAACCTATTTATTCATTATGCATTTTCTAGGTATTCTAGGTACCTGTGGTATTAATATTATCTTTCTCTAGTGTAGAAATTATTATCCATCGACACTATTGGTTTTATATGTAAAACATACTGTAATATGTGCTTTTATGTTATACCCTTATAAGAACTGTTAGAACCATATGTTTTCCTTCCTATCTTGCTACTATATATGTGGCCACACGGATGTTAATGTTTAGTTTTTCGTCGGGCGGTATTCATAACTACCCATAATTCTCAGTGTGCATGCCAATAGCCAGTACTTGCGATGCTGACCTGCAGCAAACAAGATCAGATGACGTCAGCTCCGTTCCCCGCCTCTATGCCTTTGACATGTAAGAAGTCTGGGATATAGTGAAGTTAGACACACAACGTAGCGCGTCACGCTGACGTCACCCAAAGCCCCGGATGGGCGCGTACTCACAGGACATTTAAGATAGGACAACGGAGAATATGGCTACAATTTCCCTTGAAGAAATTTTCGGACGAAACGCATAGGGCTAGACTGCAAGCGGAGGAGAGTTTGCTGTACAGTGAAGGATCGCCCAAGATCTTTTGGACACCCCTGATCCGGTGACCTGTTTGTGGACGGCCCCCAAGAGGTTCCTGTGAAGAGGTTCCATTGGACTTTCTACCACTTTTTGACCCAGGGTGGTCCCACTGCCTACAACTATACTCTGCCTGTGAGTTTTACTATTTTTATTACTATGTCTACATAAAGTTATCTGCACTCTCCTTGTGTCCTGTCCTCTCTATTTTTTGGGAGCTTCCTGTCTACCCTGCCGCTGATGACCTACAACTAGAGTTGGTTACTCATAATAACCGAAAGGCCCATATTACTCGCACTAAATTAGAGTAAGAGTATTGCGATATTTTGGGGGATTTTTCATTTATTTTTACTTTGTTGCACTATTGTGTGTTTTTTCCTTTTTCTATCTTTTAACATATACCTGGACGTAAGTGCACAATTTAACTTTTGCTCCTATCACCCTTGTAGATTTGGACTGAATCCACCTGAGAAGCAGCACCAAATACAGGACAGTATTCGCTTATTTATTTATCTTATAACTTTTTTTCATATTCACTCTTTTTTATTTATTCACTGCAGTATTTGCACTCAAACTCCTGTTTTCATCTTAGTTTGATGTGCGAATGTTGGAGGTGGAGAATTGGGCTAGTTTACCACCTTTCAGTATGTAGAGGGAGGGCTCTAACGGAGGACGGGTGAAAAAAAAGGCTGTGCAGGATGCCCAGAGTGGGCAGTGCCCGAGGCCTGAGGTCCCTTGGTATAAGGGTGGTGCCAAGGGGGGATTCGAGGTTCACACAGAGACCTGTGTTACTTGATTGGAGGCGCATTGCAGGGAATACAGTAAGGCTGACTGAGCACCGTTCAGCGACCCCTGGGACTTGGCAGAATGTAGAACACAACCAACAATAGCAAGATATTAAACATATTCAAGCTTATCAGAGTATAGAACATAACTAAATCTAGCGTTGCATAGATCAAAACAAAACTTAGAACTATTTTTTTTTGAGTAGAGGAAAAAGTCAAGAGTCAGGCCGTATTGGGCTGGCCCCGCAGGGATTGGGATACTCATGTGGGCCCAGGAAGTTCGGTCGCTTCCTCCTCTCAAGCACTTCGGGCCTTCTTCTGTTGGACTCCTATGGAGCCTATGATCTCCCTGGTCAGGCGCGTGCGTCTGGGTGGGGTCACTTCCTCTGCTGCACCTTCTGACCTAGGCCTATCATTGAGCGTAATGGCGGACAAAGCTTTGAACCGGCTAAGTCAGAATGAGCAGAACAGGGAAAAGGGAGACCAAAAAGCGCACCAGCACAAACGGAGCAGGAAGAAACCAGGACAAAAAAATGATTGAAAGGGCACTTTAATGTGGCAAAAGACCCATCCAATGCATTTCGAACGTCGCAGCGTTCTTTTTCAAGATATACCTGCATTTGAGCACTTCAGCTATTTTCCATATTGCAGAATGAGCAGAAACCTGGAACCCACAAGTCCGGTTCTGTTCAACCTAGAGGGCCCAGATTCGGTGACCCTACTCACAGAGGAGGAAACCGCAGGTCACGTGACAACCGCGCGTGAGACCATTCACACGCCGGGAGCAGCGGTGCCTTCCGTACACAGGAGCCTAGCTGAGGTACATACAGGGGCATTCTCCCCCCACCTCCCCAACACTGAAGGTGATCACCGCCGGTCATTTGACCGCCCCACGCGACGCTGGAGCTACGGTGGGGTTGGCGGTGCAACATTGCGACAACATTCTTGAGGACCTCCAAACAGATGGGATACCCTCCTCCAAACCGTGAGTGTTCATAGCAACCCTTGGTGCCCAGAGCTGGGCCAGTTGCTGACTGCTACTGATACGATTATTTTCATTGGGAAAAGGGTTATCTTATTGCTTCTGACGCACCTGACAGGAAACATTGTATCCAACTTTACTCTGCTAGTACACAGGTTGCTCGAAACTACATGTGGGACATTTATTGTTTACACTACGTTTATGGAGGATTACCCACACTCTAACCAGGGTTGGTGGTGACTTTTTCTACGAGCTAATATTTTATTGGACATCTCCACATTATTGTTTAGGATCTTTGTATCCATTTTTCACATTATGGATGAGGAACAAGAAACACTGACGGACATTCCCACTAGTTATGTCCAAAAATGCGGGAATAATTCTGAAAGAACTAAAAGAGCTTTGCATCTTTTTGATGAAACTTCAGCCCATATCACATGTGACAATGCTGTTGACTTGATTGATCATTTCGTGAAATTAGAGAAACTGCTTACCTAAGATATCAGGATCTTCTGGGACATTACATCACTTGAGAACTATCTAAGGGTTAAACACATCCCTAGAGGTTTGCGTGTGAAAAAAATGCCCTCTTTCGGGTTTCCTGACAAGGAATTTGAGCTACACTGGCGGAAAATATTAGACACATGTTCTAATGATCTTATGCAGTTGATTGTAAAGTATAAGGTTAAAGAAAAAAAGTCTTTGTCTACTGAAATTGAAATTCTAAAAAAAGAATTACATAAATTCAGTGACATGGATCGCTTTGCACACAATGATAAGATTCTCTTACAGAATATAGAACAAATGGAAAAAGGGGTGGTTTCTAAAAAACAAGAAAAATTCTTTAGAGATAAATCAGATTATGATAGAAACCAGGTATATGCGTGGGAGAGATTGGGCATCAGCAGAGATTTTGATAGGCCTAGAGCTATGTCCCACTCTACGCCTCGCAAAATGTCTGCGGACAGTGATCAATCATTCTATCCTAAAACAGCTACTAAGTCAATTTTGAAGTCGCCATATACAGATAGAAGATCGAGTTTTGATACAGACTCATCTGATAACATGGACAGGCCTTCCGTGTCCTTTTCTAAACAGAATTCAAAAGATAATAGAGATTCTGAGGATGGCTACTTCAAAAACACTTATATGACTAATTCAAAAGAGGATAGATCCAAACCCAATCCCTCCACTACACAGCAGGTACAGTCAAAAAACGGAAGGGGTGCAGAAGGGGGAAAAAGAGCAGAGAAAACATCAGGCTCAGACAGCAAGAGGAAGAAATACTTCTGAATCCCTCACTCAGTAACATCATTAACATCTCTGATACCCCCCTCACTCACTATTTTTACTCACACACAATTATTTTATGTTTGATTCACTATTTTATCTTCAGACACAGGGCACGGCTATGGGGACGTCATTTGCGCCCTCATATGCCAATCTCTTTATGGGTCTTTGGGAGTCCACACACATTTTCGGTGATCACAACATCTATCGTTCTAATATTGTTTTCTATAAACGCTATATAGACGACCTGCTTTTCATTTGGGATGGGGACTTGAACACATTACACTCTTTTATAGACACTTTAAACACTAATGACATGAACTTAAAATTCACTTTTAATACAGATGCACATGATATCAATTACCTTGATGTGACACTCCATGGTGGCCCAGAAACCGTTATCTCTACAGATATTTTTACCAAGCCTCACTCTCGCAATTCATACCTGTATGCAAAAAGTTGCCATCCCAGATCCATGATTCGTGGGATTCCTAAGGGGCAGTTCTTACGCTACAAAAGACTCTGTTCTGACCCAAACAGTTTTCTTCAACATTCAAGGGACTTGAGTCATAGATTTGCTGATAGGGGTTATTCAGAAAAGGACATAGAGCAAGCATTTGGTTATGCAGACTCCACTGATAGAACCATGTTATTAAAAAAGAAAGACAAACACACATTGGTTAAGGATGGATGTATGGATAACCCTTTATTCATAACCAAATTTAGCAGGCAGGCTCCACAGATACAACACATTATATACAAACACTGGAATGTGTTGAAACTTGACCCAGACCTTGTACCGTTTGTTTCCAAACCCAGATTTGCATTCAGAAAAGCAAACACTCTGGTCAGTTCACTTTCAAAAAGCCTTTTTCAAACAGCCCCACCATCCAAGATTAGTAATATCCCTAAAGGGTTTTTTTAATGTGGGTTCTGCAAATGCTGTCAGTATGCAACACCCACCAAAAGAGTGACTACTGTGTCTACAGGGAAGAAATTCCGAATTTCATCATTCATTAATTGCCACAGCAGCTATGTGGTATATGTGATATCATGTGGTTGTAATGCCAAATATGTGGGTAGGACCATACGTTCATTACATATCCGTATATCTGAACACATAAGACTCATTAGGAGAAGGGACCTACTACACCCGGTCTCCAAACATTTCACTATGTGTCCAAATGGTGGCTTGAAAATTTTTAGTTTCTTTGGCATTGCACATATTCCCATACACATCAGAGGGGGCAATCGACTTAACAAGTTGAACAAAACAGAGATGCAGTGGATTTTCCAATTAGACACCCTGCACCCCCGTGGTCTCAATGTAGATTGGGAATTGCAACATTTTTTGCATGAATGATCATTATGCATATTTAATTGCCTCCTTTCTCCTCTCCCGTCCCATCCCTCCTCTCCCCCTCCCACCTCCCCTTCCTTGCCCCCCCTCCTCCCCACCTTACCCTGCACCCCCCCTACTCCCACCACCCCCCCCCCCCCTCTCCCCCTTCTTTCCCCCCCCTTCTCCCCCCCCCCTTCTCCCCCTTCTTTCCCCCCCCCCCATTCACTCCTTCCCCCGCCCCCCCTCCCCCCCCACTTTCCCCTCTTTCCCTTCATTCCCCCTCATCCACTATTAATCAAAAATTTTTTGATATTTTTCCTATCCACTTCCATTCGATCAGTGTTCTAGTTAAACTCATTTGCATAATAATTTTAATGGAGATGTATTTATCTTACAATATTATGTTTAACTATGTTTAACAGACTTATGTCTCTTATATGTTGTCATCTCACAACGTGCCCGTTTTCCACTATGTTTGCATGTATTTCTTCTCAGGCATTACATGTTCACTATACCTCAATGTCATCTAGTGTTGGCACGCTTTTTAAATTGGTTTTTAACTTTGATTGATGTTAGGCTCATTACCCACCCTACCTGATTTACTTCAGGGACAGGTGTTTTGAGTTAATGTTTGCCTATATATCTTTGTATCTCACAGCTGATGGATCACTCTTTGACGAAGGCCTGCGAGCCGAAACGCGTCAGAGGATCCACCAGCTACTGATGTCTGTTCAATAAATTTTCTTTTAGTCACCACCTTCGTTTTACCCTGTGTTCATGGCTGTGCAGCGCTATACTTTCGGCTTGGCTGAATGATTTTTCCTTCTTGTAGAACCTGCCTTTGGCCCAATTCAAGGAATTCTCTGCTTGAGATGTCAAAAGCAAGTTCAGTCCCAGTTTCACCTCATTAAGGATCCCCAGTGGTAGACTGTTTCCGTGTCTCTGATGGGCCGTGGTGAGATTTGCTATCCTATCTTTAGCTGCCCTGATTTTATCTTCCCTTTCCCTCTTCCTTCCCAAGGCTAGGCTGATAAGCCTTACTCTCATGGTAGCTTCCTGATTCAAGGCCAATGTGAGTAGCGTGACCTCACAATTCACACTGTGGGAGGCTCATAAAGCCCAGTCTTCCTCCACTAGGTCTCTTAGATCAGGACCTTTCAACAGGGACTCGTTCAGTCTCCATTGAGAGTTTAGTGGCCGGATGATTAGGCCTGAGCACCGGATTTCTACAGGGGCATGGTCCGACCAAGAACACATGTATCCTGGCCTGTGAATTCTGGGGATTAGTCTTGTTGGGGCAAAGATGTAATCAATTCGCGAATAAGAGCCGTGCATCGCGGAGAAAAATGTTAACACTTTGGCCAAGGGAACAGTTCTCTCCATATGTTGACAGCTACAGATTCTTGGGCCCTTTGAGTAGGACTCTAGTGCCCTCCTTCCTATGGCATGTTTGGTGGCATGTTTTGTCCATCTCTGGGATTATTGCCAGATTGAAGTCTCCTCCCAGGAACACCTGCCTCACCGCTACCTTTTCCAGAGTATTAAAAAGTCTGCAACAAAAAACAAACAAAGATGCCCAAAGCTACTTCCAATGTGACAAAAATACACAGTATAGTACCATATATTCTCTTGAAAAAGGGTCATTTAGTTTAACCCTTTGGCCAAAGCATCTTAAGCCTGCTGCCACTTTCAAGGCATTACCGTTAGCAGGTCCTAACACTCCCTGCGTTAAACTTCTTATTTACCTGTATAATTACAGGAAGAATGATCTGCATTGGATCTGTCTTAACCTGGCAAAAGGAAACTGACCTGCCAACTAGGAAGTGGGGATGGACAAGTTTAAACCTTGGGTGGGAGGGGCCACTACCCTCCCAAAAGCAGCTGAGACCAGCTGCACACATAGATACCCAACAAGCTCTGAGAAACCCCAAAGTGGCAGCAGGCTTTTGACACTTATATACATATATATTTGTTGGTAATGTTTGGGGTTTCTCAGAGCTTGTTGGGTATTGTATGCCTTTATTTATATAGCGCCAAAAGTGTACTCAGCGCTTCACAAAGAATACAGTATAGGGAATTTTAAAAATACATTAAGTGCAGCAAACATCAGACAATGGGAAAGGAAATCACTGCCCCAAAGAGCTTACAATCTAAGAGGTTTCTGTGTGTTTATTAAAAAGTCTGGACAGAAATTTGGTGCCGGCTTCGTTGGGTGCGTATACGTTCGCTAGTGTTAGGTCCTGACCGTGGATCGAACCTGCCACAATCAGGAATCTACCTTCCCTATCTGCCCTCACTGTAGTGGGCTTGAAGGGGATGGAGTCACCTCTTTTTTTGTACTTGGGTTGTAGCGTGAAATGTCTGTAGCGTGAAATGTCTATCGAAACAGGAAGACACTCTGCTTTGTTTAAAATGGGTCTCCTGCAGTAGAATTAATGTCTGCTTTTAGTCTTTGTAGTCTGATAGGACCATGCGTCTATTACATGGGTTATTAAAACCCTTCACGTTGTGAGAAATGATTTTCAGTGACATTGGTATTTGAATAGGGCCGCCACTTCAGATTTTCTGTGTGTTGTTACCAGCCTCAGGCTTGGTGTGATGTGATAGGAGCAAAAGTTCAATAGCGCACTTGTATCCAGGTACAGTAGGTATATGTTAAAAGATAGAAAAAAGGAAAAAAACACACAATAGTGCAACACAGTAAAAATAAATGAAAAATCCCCGAAAATATCGCAATAGTCTTACATTAAGTGCGAGTAATATGGGCCTTTCGGTTATTATGAGTAACCAACTCTAGTTGTAGGTCATCAGCGGCAGGGTAGACAGGATGCTCCCAAAAAATAGAGGAGAGGACACAAGGAGAGTGCAGATAACTTTATATAGACATAGTAATAAAAATAGTAAAACTCACAGGCAGAGTATAGTCATAGGCAGTGGGACCACCCTGGGTCAAAAAGTGGTAGAAAGTCCAATGGAACCTCTTCACAGGAACCTCTTGGGGGCCGTCCACAAACAGGTCACCGGATCAGGGGTGTCCAAAAGATCTTGGGCGATCCTTCACTGTACAGCAAACTCTCCTCCGCTTGCAGTCTAGCCCTATGCGTTTCATCCGAAAACTTCTTCAAGGGGAATTGTAGCCATATCCTCTGTTGTCCTATCTTCAATGTCCTGTGAGTACGCGCCCATCTGGGGCTTCGGGTGACATAAGCTTGACGCGCTTCTTTGCATGTCATTAACTTCCCTATATCCCAGACTTCTTGCGTGTCAAAGGCATAGCAGCGGGGAATGGAGCTGACGTCATCTGATCTTGTTGTGCTGCAGATCAGCACCGCAAGTACTGCTATTGGCATGCATACTGAGAATTATGGGAAGTTATGAATACCACCCGATGAAAAACTAAACATTACATTTTATGCTATAAGTTATGATTAAACATAAAGGCTGGATACATCTATGTGGCCACATATATAATAGCAAGATAGGAAGGAAAACATATGGTTCTCCTAACAGTTCTTATAAGGGCATAACATAAATAAAAGCACATATGCTTTACATATAAAACCAATAGTGTCGATGGATGATAATTTCTACACTAGAGAAAGATAATATTAATTTAGTATAATTTATAAGGGTTGTAATTTTATAGTCTCATTTATTAGTTTTATATGTGTCTTTTATTGCATCTATGACCTCCTATTTTTAGAATGTACTGTATCTTTATTTCTTTTTTATAACTCATATTTTATTAATCGCTATTTTATAGTATACCTTTTTAATAGTTATCTTTGTTACAGTCTTTTTTGTATTTAACCTATTTATTCATTATGCATTTTCTAGGTATTCTAGGTACCTGTGGTATTAATATTATCTTTCTCTAGTGTAGAAATTATTATCCATCGACACTATTGGTTTTATATGTAAAACATACTGTGATATGTGCTTTTATGTTATACCCTTATAAGAACTGTTAGAACCATATGTTTTCCTTCCTATCTTGCTACTATATATGTGGCCACACGGATGTTAATGTTTAGTTTTTCGTCGGGCGGTATTCATAACTACCCATAATTCTCAGTGTGCATGCCAATAGCCAGTACTTGCGATGCTGACCTGCAGCAAACAAGATCAGATGACGTCAGCTCCGTTCCCCGCCTCTATGCCTTTGACATGTAAGAAGTCTGGGATATAGTGAAGTTAGACAGACAACGTAGCGCGTCACGCTGACGTCACCCAAAGCCCCGGATGGGCGCGTACTCACAGGACATTTAAGATAGGACAACGGAGAATATGGCTACAATTTCCCTTGAAGAAATTTTCGGCCGAAACGCATAGGGCTAGACTGCAAGCGGAGGAGAGTTTGCTGTGCAATGTTACTGTGAAGGATCGCCCAAGGTCTTTTGGACACCCCTGATCCAGTGACATGTTTATGGACAGCCGCCACGAGGTTCCTGTGAAGAGGTTCCATTGGACTTTCTACCATTTCTTGACCCAGGGTGGTCCCACTGCCTACAACTATACTCTGCCTGTGAGTTTTACTATTTTTATTACTATGTCTACATAAAGTTATCTGCACTCTCCTTGTGTCCTGTCCTCTCTATTTTTTGGGAGCTTCCTGTCTACCCTGCCGCTGATGACCTACAACTAGAGTTGGTTACTCATAATAACCGAAAGGCCCATATTACTCGCACTAAATTAGAGTAAGAGTATTGCGATATTTTGGGGGATTTTTCATTTATTTTTACTTTGTTGCACTATTGTGTGTTTTTTCCTTTTTCTATCATTTAACATATACCTGGACGTAAGTGCACAATTTAACTTTTGCTCCTATCACCCTTGTAGATTTGGACTGAATCCACCTGAGAAGCAGCACCCAATACAGGACAGTATTCGCTTATTTATTTATCTTATAACTTTTTTTCATATTCACTCTTTTTTATTTATTCACTGCAGTATTTGCGCTCAATCTCCTGTTTTCATCTTAGTTTGATGTGCGAATGTTGGAGGTGGAGAATTGGGCTAGTTTACCACCTTTCAGTATGTAGAGGGAGGGCTCTAACGGAGGACGGGTGAAAAAAAAGGCTGTGCAGGATGCCCAGAGTGGGCAGTGCCCGAGGCCTGAGGTCCCTTGGGATAAGGGGGGTGCCAAGGGGGGATTCGAGGTTCACACAGAGACCTGTGTTACTTGATTGGAGGCGCATTGCAGGGAATACAGTAAGGCTGACTGAGCACCATTCAGCGACCCCTGGGACTTGGCAGAATGTAGAACACAACCAACAATAGCAAGATATTAAACATATTCAAGCTTATCAGAGTATAGAACATAACTAAATCTAGCGTTGCATAGATCAAAACAAAACGTAGAACTATTTTTTTTTGAGTAGAGGAAAAAGTCAAGAGTCAGGCCAATTAAGAAAGACGCAGAAGGTCGCTATCTCATTCTCACTGGAACAATCCATGAACAGCCCATGACATTGGCCTCCATATATGCTCCTTGTGTACAAGAGGCATCTTTCTTTGACAGATTCTTTCGCCTGTTGAGTTCAGTAGCTAAAGGATATTTCATAATTGGAGGAGATTTCAACATTACGATGCAATCTTCCCTGGACAGGTCAGGAGGAGGCGACTCTGATAATAAAAGAGCTCAAGACACCCTACGCAGTGCATTGAAAGACATCCAATTAGTAGATATATGGAGGGAGTTGCATCCAACATCTAGGGACTACACCTTCTACTCTCACCCACATACCTCGTACAGTAGAATCGATTATCTCTTCGTTTCGTGTCACATGGTTCCGAAGGTCACTAATGCAATGATCCATGATATTTCATGGTCTGACCATGCACCAATCGAGCTTAGGTGCAACAATATTGTGACCAGTCGACTAGGCGCAAATTGGAAACTCAACGAATCTATCCTTAAAATACCCGAAATTTGTACTACAATAGCTCAGGAAATAACTCAATTTTTTGAGGTTAACACAGGCTCTGTGGAATCCCATACGGTCTTATGGGAGGCTCATAAAGCAACTTTAAGGGGCATAATAATCAGTATTACCGCCAAAAGAAAACGAGTCAGAGATTCCAAAATTCGGACGCTCCAATCCAAATTACATTCCCTGCTATCAAATCATAAAACCAATTCAGATCCAATTACAGCAAAGGAACTGAAAGACACAAAAATCGAATTAAATATGCTATTGACTTCCCGAGCAGATAAAACTTTCTCTTAGACCAACATAAGGAGTTATGAAAAAGCTAACAGGCCGGATACGATGCTAGCTCGAGCACTAAAAGATAGGCAATCTAAGTTTAACATCCAAGCTATACGCTTAAAATCAGGTATTCCCACGGCCAACCTTAAAAAAATAGTAGAAGAATTTGGTTCGTTCTATGGTTCCCTATACGACGGAAAGAAAGTGGCACACAATAAAAACACGAGCAGTGCACTGAGAGATTTCTTGGCCAGCTCAAAACTGGAGAGATTGATAGAGCGTGACAGAGAAGCTATGGGTGCTGACTACACATTGGAAGAAGTGTCGCAAGCCATCAAGGAACTGAAACCATCAAAAGCACCAGGTCCTGATGGCTTTTCGGGGCTGTACTACAAGAAGTTCTCTGAATCACTCGCCCCACAGTTGCTCCATATGTTTAACGCTATTTTAGCAGGAGCCCCTATTCCCGAGGATATGCTACGGGCGTCTATATCACTAATACATAAACCTGGCAAGGATCCGCTCAATTGTAAAAGCTATAGACCAATTTCTCTAATCAATACCGATATAAAAATATATGTCAAACTTCTGGCCAATAGATTGAGTCTAATCCTACCCAGACTAATACATCCAGATCAAGTTGGGTTTGTTAAGGGGAGGCAGGCAGCGGATAACACCCGGCGATTCATTGATCTGTTAGAATTGGCAAACAAAAATAACACAAAAAGCATGTTATTAAGTCTGGATGCAGAAAAAGCTTTTGATAGGATAGACTGGCCATATCTACGAGAGACGCTCACGGCATTTGGCTTCGGAAATAGGGTGAGTGGAGCGATTATGTCACTGTACTCAGGCCCATCTGCCAGAGTCATACATCAGGGCTTCCCCTCAGACACTTTTCCTATCAAAAGTGGCACGAGACAGGGGTGCCCATTATCTCCCCTCCTGTTTGCCCTATGTATTGAACCCCTGGCGGCACGTATTCGAGAAAATCCGGATATCTCAGGGTTAAACGCATACTCCCAATCACACAAAGCGGCCCTGTATGCAGATGATATCCTATTAATCATCTCAAAACCCCTCACATCATTACCTAATCTATTTGACCTTTTAGATAAATTCTCTAAGATCTCTGGGTTTAAGATAAACCAATCCAAGTCTGAGGCTCTGAATATCAATCTCCCCGGACATATAGAGAAACTACTGAAATTGAATTTTAACTGGCAAAAGAATTCACTCAAATATTTGGGGATCCGTATCACCAAAGATGCAAAAAACATCTATAAGGCAAATTATCCCAAACTAATTCGGACTCTAAAACAAGACCTAATCAGATGGTCCTCCAAGAAGAATTCTTGGATAGGAAGGATACACAGCGTGAAGATGAATTTACTTCCCCGTATCCTATACCTCTTCCAGACATTGACTGTGCCACTCAAACTGAAGGATATACTCTCACTTCAGTCTGAAATATCCAACTTTATCTGGGGAGGTAAAAAACCGAGAGTAAATAAATTAAACATGAAGAGACCTACTTTAGCAGGGGGCTTAGCGGTACCCTGCCTGTTGTCATATTTTAAAGCAGCTCAATTAAGCCAGATCATTCAATGGCATTCCGACCCTACTGTAAATTAAAAAGATGGGTGGAGCTAGAAACTGCTGCTTGCTCCCCATTAGAGCTTAATAATCTGATTTGGCTACCTAAATCGTCAAGGAAAGACACTTTGTTCCCACTCACCTCAACGACTAACTCTTTATCTGTCTGGGAAGTAACAAGACTGAAAAACTCACTCACATCAGCAAACTCGCTGATGTCACCTATTTGGAACAATCCTAATTTTGCGCCGAGTGTTATTGGTCATAATCACTCAATCTGGAGACACAAAGGATATGATAGACTCAAAGATCTGGAGGGCTTCGATCTAAAAATTAAATCATTTGACCAACTCAGATCAGAAAATGATATTCCCCATGCTGAATTCTACAAATTCCTTCAGATCAGAGCATTTTATAATAAATTCGCCCCATACCCCCCATTGACGAATTTCGAAAAGCTCTGTCAGGCAGAAACCGACACAAAGGGACTCATATCTACAATATACGGAGAGGTAGTCGAGCCTGCAACTTCAAAACAACAAATGCCCTCATTTCGTACCCAATGGGAGAGAGACCTTGGGGAGACCTTAGAGGACGAGGAATGGAATACTATATTTTTAGGAGCCGCAAAAAGCTCGATGTGCACCACACTGAAGGAGAACACATATAAAGTCCTCATGAGATGGTACCTCACCCCACTCAAATTATCTAAGTTCATACCAGGGTCCTCTCCATTGTGCCCTAAACAATGTGGAGGAACAGCTGACCTGTTACATATCCTGTGGTCCTGCCCACGGATATCCCCGATATGGGAAAAGATCAGAAATTGGATCCAGAGAATATTTGATCTCACAATTCCCCCAGACCCGTGGCTGTTTCTCCTAAACAGACCTCTAAAGGGCCTATCAAAATCCAACAACAAACTAATTGCACACTTTGCAATCGCCACGCGGTGCGAGATCGCAGCATTAGGGAAACGCCCCAAAATTCCAATTATCCCAAAGATTCGGAACCGTATTTGGTATATCTGCCAGATGGAAAAGCTAACAAGCCTAGTTAATGATACTGGTGACAACTACTTAAAAGTTTGGGCCGCATGGCTAGCTCAGACAGACATCCCAGGGGTAGAGCGTGACACAATTGGCTATAATAGTAATAGATGCGTTCTCCTTGGGTGGAGTGGAAAATAAGTTTACGGCTGGATCACCATTCCCACACATTATTAACTACTTATGCTGCCACATGATCTTCTACAAGGTTCCATAGTTCATGAGCCATCTTAGTAGACTCCTGAAACCTCTACATCCTCACCCTATACGTTCCCTTTCCCCCTTCCACCCCCCGCTACCCTACCCCCCCTTTTTTTTTATATTATTTATTTATTTTATTTTCCCTTGTTTGTAACAAATATTATTTTACCATGGATACACATAACCTAAAATAAAATCTTTACCTACGCGGCGGAGTAGGGCTCGAAAAACCGCGTGGGCTCAATAGATATGTTATACCTACATCATTATGTAATATATGCTACCCTGTTCACCATGTATTGGATATGTTTTTCATGTATATCATGTATTTACACACCAATAAAATACAAGTTATAAAAAAAATAAATGTGGCAGGCACAAGCCTTTACCTATCTGTGGGGCAATAACAGCCCTATAATGAAAACGAGCATATGCATTCCCTCATACATGTTATGTTGCTGTCTGGTAGAAGGTTACACAACATAACATTGGGTGTGTAAAGACAACATGGTTGTGCAGCAGTATGAGTTTAAAGCTTCTCTTCCTGTCGCTAAGATGTTAACAAATCACAGACCCTTTACATAATTTGGTTAAACTTGCCCTGTATGCATTGGTCATTGTCATTGCTTTCTCAAATATTCATTGGAAATCAACAGCAGTACATAATTGCACACCTGTGCAGCCTTACACACACCTGAATTAATCACTTGCTGATAGCAAAGCATTTCACTGTGACCACTGCACAGCATAGGAATGGCGGATGCGCAACTGCAGCTCATACATTTTTGCTTTGCTAAACGAAGATTTGTTATTCAACATTTACACAGGGCAGGACAGCTTCAGGACAGACACCATGACGGGCCCGACGAGAGGTTGGAGGAGGGGATACAGGAGATACGGCAAGACATGGTGGAGGAGAGAGTGGACAGGAGACAGGGAATAGTAGAATATAGGGCAGAGGACAATAATGACTTCCAACGTCAAATTGAGAGACAACAACAAATTAGGATACGGGAGAGAAGGCGTAGAGTTCCTAGACTACGTATGATACGTGAACGTACATTACTGGAGGGCCTAACAGAAGATGAAATTTGTACAAGATATCGCCTAAGTTCTGTTGCATTGCTACATTTATATTCTGAATTGCAGGAAGCTTTAGATAGGCCAACAGAGAGAGGGCATGCAATTCCTGGCATAGCACTAATGCTAAGTAGTATTCATTTTTTAGCATCCGGATCATTCCAGAGTACCGTTGGAATTGTTGGTGGACTATCTCAATCAGCATTTTCAAGAGGCCTTGACATTTTTCTACGTGCTATCACTAAACTGTCTCGCAAATACATCCATTTCCCCACTGACAATGCACAGTGGATGGAAGTTAAAAATGCATTTTATGTTGTGGCAGAGCTGCCATGTGTCATGGGTGCAATAGATTGCACCCTTGTCGCTTTAGTACCACCGTCTTTCAAGGAGTATGTCTATAGGAATAGAAAACACTTTCATTCCATAAATGTACAGGCTGTATGTGACTCCACTATGAAAATAATGAGTGTTGTGGCGAAGTACCCTGGTTCAACACACGACTCGTCAATTCTAAAGAATTCGTCAGTTTTCCATGCTTTTAACACTGGATATTACGAAAACGGATGGCTAATTGGTAAGTGTATATGTATGTTCATGGCCTATGAACAAAAGATGAGTTTCATGTGTGCAAGCATGTGAACATATAACTTTCTTCCATGTTTTACTGTGCTGACAGCACATGTTTACTTTGTTTTCTTTTTTGTCTTTTTATTTCCTATTTTTAAAGGAGACTCAGGATATGCCTTACAGACTTGGCTATTAACACCTGTAGCAAGACCAGTTACAGTGGCGGAGCAGAGTTACAATGTAGCACACATTGCAACTAGGTGCATAATTGAACGAACTTTTGGATTGCTTAAAAGCAGATTCAGGTGCCTCGACAAATCAAGGGGTGCATTGCTATACAAACCGTCGAAGGTTGCATCGATAGTTGTGGCTTGTTGTATTTTGCACAATATAGCGTTGGCTTACAATGTACGCTGCAATGTACCTGACATAATGGACGAGGAACCTTTTGCAAATGATGTTGTGCCTCAGGAGCAAGCACCCAATGCAGTTGCAACGAGAAGACATGTAATAGTTAACTATTTTTCTGGTAAGCAAAGTAATCGTTATACATGTTTTGTAAACGCTGTGCATCATAACTCCCTGTGATAACGTAACATTTTCAATTACATAGGTTGAGGGTTGATGATACCATGTGCTGACCATCTATAACATTGAACACGGTAAGTGGATGTGTTGACTTTACTGTTCATGAATGTTAAGCATATTATATTTGCACAGAAAATTTTACTAGCACATATCTATGTCCTTTTTGTGAACGCTATGCTGTATACATGTCCCTTTCAGTTCTATCCTGCATGTATAACTCTTGTCCCGTTATGTGCTACACTGTTCTAATCATCATTGTACATAGATGTGTATAATGATATGACAAATTTCATTGGATATAATGAGCACAGTTCAATAGGTTCAGTGCACATAAGACAAGAAATAGTATAAGCATGAACTATGTGTACTACAACACTTTCGTCTTTCTGTTACAAAGTTAATATACATGGAGTAATGGAATTAATATGTTGTGTTCAAAGATAAAGACACACAATTACAGAAAAAATTGGACACCTTAGAAAGGGACACAGATAATAATAAAACCAAAAAATTACATAGGGATGAAGAAGATTATAGAAAGGGGGAGCAAAGGAACTGGACTCTTAATAGAACATATAAAAAACATTATAAACAAGATGTGGCAGGACGGCCTCGCGGCGGGGTCAGTAAGACGCTAGACACAGTGGGAAACTTTAAACACTAGTGGTTTATTAGCCACAACCAAAATAAGTACGGGTGCACTGTCCCTTTAAGAAACTACTTTCTTGAAAATTAAAGCCTAGTCCCGTTAAGGACACTAACTCACTTCTTGAGCCCTTACTAACAGGACAGCCAGCTAATCTGGTCATGCCCAAAACATGCTATACAAAGGATAACTGATACGTATAAGAATAAAGTCTTATCTGTTTTGCCGCTCCAGTAACAAACAGGAACACGGTTCCGGGGAGCAGGCTGTGTCCAGCCTCGCAGCGATCTTGATCTTTATCCTGGGTTGGGGTCCCAGCTGGTCCCAGCAGCAAAGCTCCTCGCAGGACTGGGGGACCAGAGCAGCAGCAGCTACGGCTTCCTAGCCGGGAGAAGTCTCTCCACCCTCACGTGGAAAAACAAGCTCACCTTGTGTGAGCAACTTCCTGCTTTTTAAAGCACTTGTTTCACTGATAGTTCAGCCCCTGTTTAATTAGGCTGCAGCTGTGCTTTCTCTGTCTGAGGAGATTAACACTCAGTGATTTGGCTGCAGCATCTCTCCATTCACTGTCACAGCCTACTGTGTCACATATCCCTCTCCCCAGCGAAACATTGTCCTGTGGAGCGGCCCGTGCACCATTCCCGTGCACCAGCATCTTTGTCGCCAATGTCTGACGTCGGCCCTTCCCTCCCCCCTTTTTTTTTCTTGCCTTCCAATTTAGGCATTTTCTTTTTGGGGTAATTACCAGGCCATCTGGGCCTGAGGACTGGTACCTCACTATCTCCTTTAATTCAGATGCAAGACTGAAATCTTGTAAAACTATGGAGTCCTCCAAGGCTTGTTTGGCTTCGTTAAGCTGCACTCTTAAATCTGCAATCATTAACTGTAATTTCCTTGATTTCGCGGCATCCGCTGGTATATCCACGCAAACAATTGGCTCTCGCAGCTCAGAGACTATTTCTGCCACAATCTGAATTCTCCGGTCATCATCTTTAACAATACGGAGCAATAATTCCACTAGACACGTTATAAGGGAAGTTGGTGTTTTAGGTATTACAAGCATCTCTTGTAGGACAGCAAGAAGGCGTTTCCTGCCGCCTCCTTCACTGGTATCTAGACAGCCGACTATAAGAATCAGCTGCTGACCTATAAATTCTTTAATCAGCATGTCTTCAATTTGTGTCATATCCGCTTTTTGTTCTTCTGTGAGAACAGCAGGGTTTTGAAGATAACTTAAGAGATAGTCTGCATAGACAGCGGGCTCTGGTAAAACATGTTCCAGTGCAGCCTCCCCTTCATCATCCTTTGACTTTTTCTCTACCGCCACCTTTTCCTTGGACTGCTTCAGTGACCCAAACGTCTGTCTTGGGCTTGTAAGCTTTTCCTCCAGCTTCATCTGAGAAACCTCGTGCTGGGCAGCAGTAGAGTCCAACGTAGCGTCCCGCTCAGACTTTAGAGACTCGAGCTCCTTGCCTAGGTCACACTTTTGTTTCTCCGCCATCCTGCGGCCAGCCCGCTCAGACTCCAGGTCCTTCCTCAGGTCTTGAAGCAGTCCTTCTGCCTTTCTTCTTTCACTCAGTACGGCTGCTAGTTCATCTTCGTTAGAATTGAGTCGCGATTCTACGTCTCCTAGCAGACTCAGAGCAAGGCTTAAATCTGTCTCTCTTTCTTTATTCTGGACCTGCAGCTGCTGGTGCTCCTCCCGGACCTTGTCTAGCTCAAGCTGTAGCCGGGCCCCCTCATTGGTCGTGTAGTCCAGCCGCTTGTGGATATCAGCCATCTCAGTTTCATGGTGCAACATCAGGCAGGCCACCTGACGGACGGACACCTCCTCCGTCTTGGCGCGCTGCATCTTGTGCTCAGTCATCTGCGTTTGCAGCTCTTCAGTTCTTGTCGCCAGTATCGCTGTTGCTTCTGTCTTCCAGGCTTCTTTCTCCTTGGCATACTGACTCATGGAGATGGAGTTGTCTCTCTGCTTCTCCAGCTCTTTCTCCAGTCTTTGGACCTTCTCATGTTCCCTCTCACACAGAGTCACCTGGCTTCTAAGCTCCGCCTCCAGCGATGCTCTTGTGGCGCTCAACGTGATCTTTAGCTGCTCCAGGGCGAGGCATTCTTTTTCCAGCATTTTCTCTGCATTCTGCAGAGCAGCCTGTACTTCATTTTTTTCTTGCGCCAATTGCGTCTTCACTTTCTGCGCTTGGTGAAGCTTCTCAGTCCCATCACTGACCTGACCAGTCAGGTTTAAAACCTCTTCCTTCAGGTTTATATTCTCCATTTTCACAGTCTCTATATCCCTTAGGACCGTTTCATTGGCTTTCTTCAAAGTACCCAGCTCTGCCCCTAGCGATGCTCTTGTGGCGTACAGCGTTGCCCTCAGTTCCTCATGCTGTTATGTGGGGACATACTGGGTACTCAGCCGTTCCTGTAGCACTCGCTGCTTCTCCTTGGCTGCTTGAAGACTTGCATGTAGCTCTTGCAGCTGGCTCTGCCATAAGTGCGTTGCCTGTGTGTGCTGCTGCAGGGAGACACGTTGCATCCTCTCTGCATTCTGCAGTGATGCACTGTTTTCTTTAATGCCGCATACTCTTGTATAGCTGGGAGTATGTACACCTCTGTACCTTGGCATTAGCTTCTCGCTCCCTATTCAATTGTTCCTGCAAGACATCATAATCACGCTGGGCAGTTTGGAGTGCAGAAATTAAGGCCTCTTTTCCCTGGATCAAGGATTCAGCTTCCCATTGCTCCTCCTTTTCCTTTGCCACCGTTCCTGTGACAATTCTGCCGGTCACTCCGGTCTGCAGCACATCTCTGCGCCTTTCTGACGCATGTCCTGACAGCGCAGGTTCAAGTGGCTTGGTCACTTCCCCTGTGATTTGAGGAACAGTTTTCTTTTTGCTTTATTAGCTCCAGAGATATCAGTGGTACTGGGCACACGCTCACTGGTATCAGCTTCCACATCTTGCTTGCACTCATAGGGCGTTGCTTGCTTTTGCAGCTGTTTGTCTTTGAAAATTTTGGGGCACACATCTTCCATGTGACCTACATTATGACAGGCCCAGCATACTAACTTCATCTGTGGGTACGGCTCTCCTCCAGGGGCCACATACGAGTCGTCATCATCATCATCATCATCATCATCGTATGGCCTGAAGGGACACTGTTTTGTATAGTTATGTACATTGCAAAACTGACACTTGACGGCGGCCATTTTAAAACCCCGTTTTTTGTTTGTTTTTGTTTTTCACACCCGACGAGGCAGACTTTGCACAACACACGTAAGTTGTACGAGCTTTACAATCTTTGAACCTTCTGGGTTCTTCTTAGGGCAACTTCTTTGCAAAAATCCATTTTCACTTTCTTTTTTACCAGACAGGGCAAACTTTACCTCACAGCACTTGCTAGCTGCAAATTCACTCACTTCAGCAAAAGGCATTAGCTTTACACAGCAATCCTTTCATAGCCGACGGGGCAAAATTTACACTCAGCGCTTGCTAGCTGTAACTTCCATGCTTCAGCAAAAAAATCATTTATTTTTTTTTCCGCTTGAGTTCAGTGTCTCAACACATCTTCATCTACTGACCCCCAGAGGCGTAGCATCCCACCCCTGCTACCACCTGTGGCAAGACAGCCTCGCGGCAGGGTCAGTAAGACGCTAGACACGGTGGGAAACTTTAAACACTAGTGGTTTATTAGCCACAACCAAAATAAGTACGGGTGCACTGTCCCTTTAAGAAACTACTTTCTTGAAAATTAAAGCCTAGTCCCGTTAGGGACACTAACTCACTTCTTGAGCCCTTACTAACAGGACAGCCAGCTAATCTGGTCATGCCCAAAACATGCTATACAAAGGATAACTGATACGTATAAGAATAAAGTCTTATCTGTTTTGCCACTCCAGTAACAAACAGGAACACGGTTCCGGGGAGCAGGCTGTGTCCAGCCTCGCAGCGATCTTGATCTTTATCCTGAGTTGGGGTCCCAGCTGGTCCCAGCAGCAAAGCTCCTCGCAGGACTGGGGGACCAGAGCAGCAGCAGCTACGGCTTCCTAGCCGGGAGAAGTCTCTCCACCCTCACGTGGAAAAACAAGCTCACCTTGTGTGAGCAACTTCCTGCTTTTTAAAGCACTTGTTTCACTGATAGTTCAGCCCCTGTTTAATTAGGCTGCAGCTGTGCTTTCTCTGTCTGAGGAGATTAACACTCAGTGATCTGGCTGCAGCATCTCTCCATTCACTGTCACAGCCTACTGTGTCACAAAGACTATAAGAAAAATACATACAGAGACAATGATTTATTTCACGAAAGGATAATATCAGGAGAAACATTCAACAAAGAGAGACAGAGAAGTCATCAGAGGGAAAGAACAGATAGAGACACTGATAAATCCCCTAGAAGAGATTCAGATAGAGGTAGGGATAGAGCCAATTATACCCCTATAAATCAAACGAAAAAAGAGAAAAGGGAGGAAGAGAGACTTAACAAGAAACTTAACAGAACTAACTCTTTAGACTCTAGAGACAGAGAGGAAAAGAAAAAGGGACCAGAGAAACACACTTGCATGGATTCCTCTTTTTTAGGACCGGGAGAGGGCCCTTCCACTTTGTGGGACGGGAAGAATGTATCACATCACAAACCAGAGAAAGGACAAAATGGAAACTCCAAAAGAGGAACAGAGTCAGAGGAAAGAGGGGTAGAAGAAAAAGGGAGAGAAACAAAAAGGAGTGCAAAATAAATATGGATAATGTCTTTAACCTAAGCAATGCCTCTTTAACTGATTAACAGAAAAGTATTTTATCAAAAGGGTTATCATTTGCACCCATGAAGGGACAGTAATTTCGATTTATTTATCGATGCAAATCATTACCTTAGGAAACTTACAGTTAAAAGGTATTTTCTAGGAAGAAATTTGGAAACAAAATTGGATAGACAGGTGCCCCCAATTGTAGAGCAAGAAAGACAATTTGTCCATACAGGGTTAAGACCCAAATCAACTTTTTTCCCACTTTGCCTCTGGTAATCATTTGGAGGTTTTCTTCCAAACGATTACGAAAGATTTTGAGGATCTGGCCACAGAAGAGAACAAATTGAATCAAAAAAGAAAGGTTGAAAATCTCACTAAAATTGAAAAAGAGGGCCTAAAACAACTAATGGAAAACGAAAATGTAATAATAAAACAGGCGGACAAGGGAGGGGGTGTGGTCCTCATGGACAAACCCGATTATGAGAGAGAGCATTAAGATTGCTTGGAGATGGCAATACATACAAAGTGCTACCTTCTAATCCCATTAATGGTTACACAGAGGATTTGAAAAAATTATTAGATGAGGGAAGAGAGACCGGCATATTGGACGAAAAGGAATATAAATTCCTATATCAAGATAAAGCCAAGATGCCGGTCTTTTACTTCCTTCCGAAGGTACACAAAAGTGTAGTCAATCCCCCAGGCAGACCAATAGTCTCGGGGATTGACTCACTAACAGCTAATCTCTCCATGTATATCGACACTTTCTTGCAAAAATATGTAGTGAAACAAAAATCGTATCTGAGGGACACGGTTGATTTATTGAATCTGCTAAAAGATGTGGTATGGGAGGAACACTACATCCTAGCAACATGTGATGTTGCATCATTATATACTGTGATCCAGCACACACAGGGATGTGCAGCAATTAAAAGATTCTTACAAGAGGACAAGACCTTGCCATTGTCACAAATTGATTTTATTAGTAGTAGTATTAATTTTATACTTCATCACAATTATTTTTGGTTTGGGAACACTTTTTATCTGCAACAGTGTGGAACGGCGATGGGGACGAGGTTCGCGCCTAGCTACGCCAATCTATTTGTAGCAGATTGAGAGGAAGCTAACATCTGGCAGAACTGCGAGCTGGGTGCGGGCCTTGTCTATCGTCGTTACATTGATGACGTGTTTATTATTTGGAGTGGGGGTGAGGAGAATTTATTGGCATTTTTGGATAATATGAACACTAACACATATAATCTCACATTTATCAATGAATGGAGCCATTCAACAGTCAATTATTTAGATCTAAACTTTTACATAGAAAACAACGTATTAAAAACAAAAACTTATTTTAAAGACACTGATAAAAATAACTTTATTAGAAGAGATAGTTGCCACCTTCCAAGGTGGATGGATAACGTGCCAGCCAGTCAACTAATTTGCATCAAAAGAAATTGCACAGACATGGAACAATGTAATATACAATCAGAAAAGATTCAGAATAAATTTTTGGAGAAAAATTATAACAAGGAAATGATTGTTAGAGCAAGGGATAAGGTTGATAAGATCGATAGAAATGAACTACTAAAAGTAAAAGAAAATAAGCAAAGAGAAAATGGTAAATTTGAATTTGCTTTCATCACCGGATACAACAGGGAGGCAGGAAGGATCAGGAACATCATTACTAAGCATTGGGAGATACTGAGAAATGACCCTATTTTAGGCCAGGTCATTCCAGACAGACCTAATATTATTTTCAAAAAAGCCAACAATTTAAAGAATAAACTGGCCCCAAGTGCTCTTAGAGATAAGAAATCCAGGGAAAACAGCTGGTTAAACATGAAAGGTATTTTCGGATGTAAGAACTGCACAGCTTGTCGGTTCCTATCACCTGAGCATAAACACTTTACTTCTACTGTGACAGGCGAGAGATTTTACATAGACACTTTCATGACCTGCAGGACAGACCATGTAGTTTATCTCTTAGAATGTTCCTGCAGGTTACAGTACATAGGAAAAACTATTAGGCCTGTACGCATAAGAATAATTGAACATCTGAGTGGTATAAATAGAAGATTATTAAACCATAATATACCAAAACATTTTGTAGAATGTCATGCTGGTGAACCCACAAGCTTGCATGCAGTTCAAAGCAATAGAAAATGTATTACCGCACTGGAGGGGAGGAGATAGGGGATCAGAGTTGATCAAAAGGGAGACATTCTGGATCCACCGTTTAAAAACACTTAGCCCCAAAGGTCTTAACGCAGAAATTGATCTTGCACCTTTTCTGTTGTAAACATGGATATACTAATGATGTTTCCTCTTGCTTTTTCCTGCTCCAATCATTTCGTTTCAGCCTTCTGCGTCATCTTATATGTATGTACAGTACCTTGTTTTTCCCTTAATTTGTGAAATTGTTTCATGTCTGTGTTATTAGACTGTTGTAAAATGGTTATCTAAGTATGTTTAATATTCTGTTTATAACAGATGTGTCAACTATCTAAGAAGTTAATATGAACATGTGATTCATATGTATACATTGATATTGTTACATTTAACATCATAGACTGTATTTAGTAAGTTAGACTGTTGGGATTGCAACAATTAATGTGTTCTGAAAACTTATTGAAACCTCTCCACTTTACTGATTATGTAAATGAAACGTCATCATTGATTTCACGTTTAAACAACCACTAAAGAATTATGAATTAAATAAACACACAGAATTAATTATTATGATTAATATAATATATACACTTATATAATTTAGATAAGTTTATCTTCTATGTGCAAGGTCTCGCACCACTGTCCTATTAGATCTATTGTTAGGCTGTATAACTATCATCACAGCCACATAAATATCATTAGCCTCCAGTATATATACATGTACCTTATATTAAGCATAATTAAGTAGATAAACCTATATTGATTGATACATTAAGTGTAGCACCCATTATCTCCCCCCTGTCCACTGTTAGGTTATTTAACCATTATAACATCAAGGAAGTTATTATCATGCATCAGTTTATACTTATGCATTTTGCATAGGATCTCATTTTGGGTATATTCCACTTTAATTGATTTAGTTTTATCACTATGATCCACCACTCTGGTTTAAATTAAGAAAATACCCTTTATATAAACATTTATCTCTCTCCCCTCCATTATTAAATCATTATTATAATACACTCGAAGTCTTAATCCCTAACTGATGACGGTTCATGATTTGAATTATGTATTTTGTATTGTCAAAATGTTATATCTTTGTTATTATGATTATTGAATTATTGATTAGAGCAGCCTTGCTTAATTATATTGCACTACAGCGCCAGGGACATTGGGGCTTATGCAGAGAGGAAAGTTATATAATTGTGAAACGGCAATAAAATAGCCACAGAATTGCCGTTACTTAAGGTCTTATGCTGAAAACGTTGTTACCTCTTTTTACACATGGTGTCAATTTCGGCGAGTTCCGATTTGCCTTAAACTCGCCATACCGTAGCGCGAGCTGTATAGCCAACATGTATCTGTGCTGGTCTGACGTGTGACCAGTACCGCGCGGCTCTCGCGAGAGCGGGAGCGTTTGAGTGACAGTTTTTCATGTACCTCAGCAAGAGGGAACACTCATTTTTCGCGCTCAGCGTTTCTGTTCCACCACAGTGAACCATCTCCCCGTGACATATTACAGTAACCCTGTCGCAAACTTACAGTGTTGTGTGTGTTCTGTGTTGTATTAGGAGAAATATATGATTTTTGTGATCTCTTTACACATCTGGATGTACCCCTAGCACTGTAAACTCTGGTTATCTGCGGCTTGATTTGCAGTCAGTGCCGGTAGCACCGTATCCCTGTAGCATACTTGAGTTACCCTTTTGTAAAGGTTGCTGTGTGTGTATCCTCAGTTTATTTGATACATATATATCAGTATTTGTCCTTGGCCGTCCTATTTTGTTGTGCTTACATTGTGTTTGATTGTATCCTTTTGTTTTTTTAGTGTGTAATTTTTTGGTCTTGCTTGTCAACAGTGCACTCTTACTCCTGAGAACCGTACAAACATGGCTGACGCTGAGGGGGTTCACTCTGTAGGTCTTTCTGATGTTGCACTCTCTTTTGGCGTGCCTCGTTTACTTCCCGGAGCATCATCCTCCTTTGCAGGCAATGCGACGGCAACAGTGGGACGATCAGGTCCTGTAATTCTGCCTGATGTTCAGGGTGCAGGAGTTAATGTAGTTAATGTAGTTGGTCGTGGTGGTGTAGGTTTCAATGCAGGTATGACAGCAATGGTTAGTGGTGCATCTGTGTTGAGTGCAGATGCTGGCGTAATAGCGGTGTGTGGTGCTGTGAGTGGTGACGGTGTGTGCGTGCGGGGTGCTGGTGTGCGTGTGAGGGGTGCTGGTGTGGGCGTTAGGGGTGCTGGCGTGTGTCAGGGGTGCTGGTGTGGGAGTGAGGGGCGGTGCCCGTGTGCATGGGGGACATGTGCGTGGTAGTGCTGCAAGAATGACAAGTGGAGGAGTACTGTCAAGTGGCGCACTAATGCCTGGTTGTGGTGGTAATGTGCGGCGTCCAGGGATGGCTAGGGCTCACAGAGGAGTCATTCGGTCGTCTTTGGGGACCGTGGGTGGCATGTTCGATGTAGAGTCGAGTGTGTGTCCGTCAGAGAGTGTGTATAGTTATTGCGGGTCAAGTGAGCGTGACCTGCAGTCCCTTCCTGTAGAGGAAGGAGAGTGCAGTACAGGGGACCATAGCACAGAAATAAAAAAAAGAAATAGAAAGTTTAATGATGAGGAGAATCGTGTACTTGTGACCGGTGTGCTCGAGCACTATGATCGTATTTTTGGCCACCTAGCAGGTACAAAATGACATTAAATGTATTCCTATGACATATGTATGTGAAAATGATCAGTGGTCATATTGCATGTTGTGCATACTGTTATCCCGCTGAAATAAAACAGAACTGTTGTAACATGGTATCTACAGCAGCGCATATCACTCAACTAAACAATTGCAGCTATCCCCAAAAACATAAGCCTCCGCAATAGTTCTACAAAATGTGAAAAAGCTGAACTATCACATGCACTGTTAGATGCCATGTAAGAAATGTCAATAAAAGTACACGTGCAATAATGTCAACGATTTATTGTCTCCTGCACAACTCAAGGGAAAACATCCGCCGTTACCAAGCGCACATGTTGGGAGGAAATACGAGTTGCAGTCTCTGCATGTGGACGTCAGCAGAGATCCCACGACAACTGCAGAAAGCGGTTCGATGATATCAAGCAAAAACTTAAAAAAAAAATACAGCAAGGGATCTTACATGCGTCCGCAACTGGCGGAGGTCCTGCAGCGGAACAATTTATATTGTCTCCATTGGAGGAGCAGCTAGCTGCCAAATTTCCAGCTGTACAAATATCTGGTGTGGAGGGTGATTTCGACATAGGCGTTTACCAGCAGCCTTTCCCACAAGGTTGGTTAAAGTGACACGTACCTATTGTGTATCAAATATGTGTATTTTGTACATTTTTTCAAATCTGTGTCAATGTAATTCTATGTCACAACTGTGTTTACCAATATGTTTACCAAGTTGGTGAACAGTACCATAACATTTGAAATGTCTATCATAAAACTAGTACCAACTATCCAGTTTGTGGAACGTTAGCACATAACTGCAAGCTCTCCAGTAACAAATCCAAGCATGCAAACGTATCCCAATTTGCTGCTATCATTGATATTGTCAAGGAGGATGTTTATGTTTTTATTCAACAATTGAACACAGCCTACAGATGGTTATCATGCTATGTGCATGTAAGTGTCGTTGTAAATGGTGTGTGCAGTTGCATCGCATGACTCATCGCCAATGGTATATCTTTTTCTTCACAGTGTGTCACCTACAGATGAATACACAATGGCCATGGAAAAGGAATATACTAATGATACGGCAGAATGTGTCTCCTACCTCAATGGCTGCAGAAGAAGGTGAGATATTAACAATGCAACAGAATGTATGTGGGTGTGCATGCACAAACATATGTCGGACCATGGTAAACATGCAGAAACTGCATTGGGTAGGTGTTGTAAGACTGTGACGAAGACAGTGCTACTGTCGATCAATTACCCGCATAAAGAAAAATTTTATGACAGTGTCAGGTTGTGTGATGTGTGATCGAACTAATATAACAGTTATGTTTCATGCTATAGTGCATTCTTTAAATACACATTAGATACATATGCACAGGGTTTACTTTCCTATGCATTGGTGTTGTATGTGTTCTGCATGCTCTCGCACAAGCATGACACTAAGTATTTAACTCACATTGATGTTGCTCGAAAGGTTACTTAATATGAGATTCTCGTGGATCTGTGTATGTTGCCATAATGGTTTCCCTTTACTGGTTTGTGGCATTGTATTGGCATGGCTGTACAGTTACGTGCCTTTAACAAACCAATTGTAACTCGTACAATTTTATGTTGGTTGTCAGTGTTTACAAAGGGACAAACACAGAAAGTATGTGGTGCATACATGAAGGCCTCATGTTCATGTCGTCAGTTACAGCATTGAAAAGGACCTTTCAGTTATTTGTTTGTCATAAGGTTGTTGCAGTTTCCAAAACCTATAAGGATGTGCCATTAAGGCCAGTTGGAATGTACGTGTGTTCTGTATCTGAAATGTAATGTTATGTTTTCCTGTCCTTTCACAGAAATGATAATTGTACGTACGGTGTCTCGAAACCTCCTGCAAAGCAGCAGTGTTCCTGAAGTAATTACAGGTTCACAATCAAGGGAAGAAACAAGCAATGATGCAAATGTAGGGATTCAAGAGCACCTTAACACTTTCGAAAGATGTGAGGACAAAATGATGCTCCTTCATCAGGACAGACATGAACAGTTAATGGGAGTACATGGTAAACTGTTGTCGGTAAATTATTGAGATAAAAGACTTAATGAAACACACCAACGAACTGTATGAAAACCATAATGCCTTTATGGGTGAAATTGCCGACACACAAACAAATTGTTGATCGAGACAATGTGCAAAGGCCTGTGTCGACAAATAGTCCTCCAGTCGTAGCTACACGCCAATTACCATTGTCTTCCCCATCGGGAGTGGGTGGGCAAGTGGAACATATATTGTTAATGAGTTAATGTTCAAGAAAAAATATTGATTTTTATAAAAATGTTTTATTATTTTGTGTTACCGATTATTCATTTATTCCAGCCCTTTGTATTCAGTATGTCTTTATCGAAACCAAGTGGTAGTAAAACTAAACGAAAAATCGCTGACGAACATCGAAATTTCCAAGAAAAGTGGGAATTGAAGAATTTTTGCTGTGAAGTAAAAGATAAAATAATCTGCTTGATATGTAATAATGCTATTAGTGTACCAAAGTTATATAACATTAAACGTCACTATGAACAACATAAATCAAAATATGATAATTACGAAGGATTAATGAGACAAGAGAAGTTGAAAGAGCTCAAGTTGTGACTGAAAAGACAACAGTTCATGTTTACTAAAGTATTACAAGAAAGTGACGCGGCGGTGCATGCAAGCTACGTCTTGTCGGAGTTGATAGCTAAACACTCGAAACCTTTTACCGAAGGTGATTTCATCAAGGAATGTCGAATTAAAGCTGCAGAAATTGTTTGTCCTGGAAGTGTGAAGGCTTTTCAAGTAATCTGTCTCGAAATACATTTGCGGAAAGAGTTACTGATTTGGCCGGCAATTTAAGTGATCAGATCAAAGCAAAATCATCAAGTTTCTAAGCTTTTTCCACTTCCTGTGCCGAGAGTACGGACATTGGGGGCGTAGCACAATTAGCTGTGTTTCTTCGTGCTTGCAACATGGATTTCAACATTTTTGAGGAATTATTGGAACTAGTACCGATGCGTTGCACTACTACAGGACACGATATATTTAATTGTGTTTATGAACTTCTGCAAAAATACAATCTACCTCTGTCAAAATTAACTTCTGTAGCTACAGATGGAGCTCCTTCAATGACTGGAAAAACCAACGCTTTCCTGGCATTACTGCGAAAAAAACAAAGTGAAATGTAAGACGGATCTAAGATTCATCATACGCATTGCATTATACATCAATAAGTATTATGCCCAAAGGTAATAAACATGGCAAATGTGTTGTCATCTATTAAAAAAAATGATTAACTTCATAAGATCTCGAGGCTTAAATCAGCAACAGTTCTCTGCTTTCTTAAGTGAATTAGAAACGAATATTCCGGTTTGTCCTACTATACCGAGGTACGTTGGTTATCCTGCTCCAAGGTTCTTTAACAATTCTGGGACTTGAAAGAAGAAATGTCAGTTTTTAATAACTAAAAATCAAGACACAAGCTTGTTTTCTGATCCAGTATGGTTGCAAGATTTATCCTTCATGGTTGATATAACAAAACACTTATACGATTTAAATTTAAAACTGCAAGGAAAAGATCAGATCATTACTAACATGTGTGACCAAGTTAAAGCATTCAAATGTAAGCTAGTTCTTTGGGAAAAGCAGTTGAAAAATTAAGATTTAACGCACTTTCCGACATGCAACATGAACAAATCAAGTTTAGGCGAAACTGCATCGTATCAAAAATACGCAGAAATTTTTTAAGTCTTAGAACTGAATTAAAAACAAGGTTTGCAGATTTTGATTCTTTGGAAGACAAGTTTTCTTTGTGAATCAGTACCTAATCATATGCATCATATGGATGTGATTAAGATCTAGTGCGATTCACATTTGAAGGCAAAATTCAGTGAAGTTGGCGTGCCTGAATTTTACAAATATTTGCCAGCCAGGTTTGAAAATAATCGAAAATTCGCATATGAAATTATTTCCATGTTTGGAAGTACTTATCGGTGCGAGCAGTTATTTACACTTATGAAAGGAAATAAGTCCCCCATCAGATCCAGAATTACTGACATTCACCTTGGATCAGTTTTGAAAGTAATCACTGCGAACAAGGTTTCCCCCGAAGTAGGAAAGATAGTAGCAGAGAAGAGATGCAAAGTGTCAGGAAGAAAACATTAATTGTATCGTTGTTCTTGTTGTTTTTTTTATACTGTACTTTTCGAAATAAACCTACGTTTCTATGAAAATTTAAGTTTTTGTTTTTTTGCGGCCCACATAAACTTAAACCTTGTTTAATTGGCCCGTGTTAGCCTTTGAGTTTAACATGCTTGGTCTAAATAGTATTAGCTGTGAGCTCACCAATGACCAGTTATTGGATGTGGTTCATCAGCACATACAATGTTCGCAATACAGTTGACTGCTTTCTCAAAATACGTATAGAATTGTCTCCTTGGATAGGGAACACAATGTGAGCATATATACTGTATGCCTCTGTCGCACAGAAGTTAGAAGTGTATATGCAACAAGATGCATGTCTAACTGATAACATCTCTTCCGTTAGTGGCAGTGAAAAATATTGCTGCCCTGATTTTAAAAGAACAGGCCAGTGCTGCAAACACAGCTGAGAGCAGGCACATCAGGTGTATATTGAAACCTGCAGGCGCAGCCTTTCCAATCACTGACATTTCGAAAGAGGCCAACACTGTTAAGCATGTTTTACAATGCTTCACAACAAAACACTGATGGTTTGGGTGCATCATACAACATTTCATTGTTGATTGCTAAGTCTAGAAAGCCACATACAATTGGTGAAGAAGTCATCCTACCAGCAGTTAGTCAGGTTCTGAGTTCTGTTTTACATAAGTCACCACATGATATAATTAAGACGATTCCTCTCAGCAACAATTCAGTGCAAAGACGCATAGATGAAATGGCTGAGATTGTGGAAGATACACTGTGCAGCACACTAAGGACAACAACATTTGCATTACAGCTGAATGAGTCAACTTTACAAGGCAATGAATCTTTGCTTCTCGCTTATGTATTCTTTAAGACGAAAGTTTGGCTGAAGAGTTATTTGCAAGGCAACTCAAAATAGATACTAAAGAAGATTCAATATTTTGTGTTATTGAGCAGTTCTTCAAAGAATAGGAAATTTCGCTTACTAACATACTTGCTTGTGCAAGTGAAGGAGCACCATCATCCTTGAGAACAAGGCTATCTAGGGAATGTAAAAACAGAATCAGTCTAGAGACTATTTTTAGGAAGGAAACTAGAAACTATGGGAGAAAAGGAGAACAGAACAGATACTTTAAACCAAGGACATAGTATTACAAACACTCCCCAAGATATGATAATTTTGGAAATAAAAAAAGGGCCGGAAAGAGAGAAAAACCTAGCAGGGCATCTAAAAATAAAACCACATTTGAATTTCTAAAAAACCTACAGTATCTTTAGGGGTAGATATCAGGATTATGAATCAGGTAGGAACTAACCTGATTCCTCTCTTTTAGAGAACAGAGAGAATACAGCTCTAAGAATCAACTCAATCGAGGAGGATACCAAGGAAAGATGGTTCCACAAAAAACGTTTTTCCCCATTTGAGGGCTATATCGAGGATAGCATCCCCCCAAAGGTGAAAAAGAGACAGTGACGAGACTCCACAGGGGTAGTAGGAGGTGCACAAAAAAAGAGTAAGTGACAACCCCTAAGGGGATTTTCAATCTATGTGATATAGCACTTTCAACGGACCAAACATCGGTGCTTAATAAAGGTCCTAACTTTGCACTGTCTTTGGGACCTACTGTAACACGTTCAAATTATTTGTCGATGCAAACAAATTTCTAAGGAAGTTAATCTTGAGACGCTATATTCTTAAATGCAATTTAGATGACTTCAAAGATAGCGTAACAGAATTACTATGATTATGAGTTCCGAATATTATCTGCAAGAAGCGAATATAATTCTCGGGGACTCAAAAATATATCAAATTCTTCGTAGTGATCCTACCATAAAGTTTCAAAAAGATTGGAGGAATTTCTTATAAATGGCAAATCAATTGGCATTATCAGTGATTCCGATTGTAAATCTCTCTTCAATAAATTGCCTAGATTATCTACTGTATTTTTTACTTTATTCCCAAAATCCACAAGTGTCTGCAGAATTCACGGGGAATACCTATAAATTCTGGGATTAATTCCATCTCATAGAACCTTTCCGAATATATTGATTTCTATTTACAAAAATATGTGGTTAAATTGCCATCTTACTTACGAGATACCACTCAACTAATCAATCTTTTGGATTAAATGATCTGGGAGAAAGATTTTCTATTCGTGATTTATGTCACAGCCCTTTACACCAGTATTGAACACACAGGGGCTTATGCAGAGACGTACGAGAATGCAAATTGAGCCATTTTTTGGCCAAAATAGTCGGCAGAAAAACTTTTCCTGCCGAGAACATGGCGAGAATCCTAAAATCCGCCAGAAGTGTTTTCGTGACATTAAAATTCGGCAAACACGTGGAGAGAACCTTTTATTCGCCATGTTTATATAACGTGGTATTTCAGTAGCCCCGATGCACAAGAACGCGCCATTCTGGGCGATTATATGGCGCGTTTCAGTCCGCCAGCAAAAGCTGGCAATTAACTGCAGTTCGCCGCCGCTAAAATACTTATGTGAAATTACATAGACATTTTCATGTGTGGCCTCGCTGAAGGGGGGGTTCAGAGCTATCCACTGTTAATACGTGATTACGTGATTACACTGATTCCCCTTGAGAAAGGGCACCAAGGTGCCTGAAACGCGTAGGGTGTTTATGTATTAGTTTTTTGTTTGTTCTTTTTTTCTTTTTTGTAGTCCTTATTAAAAGTTTTTATTCCTCCACTTGGTGAGCTGTTGGTGCTTTTCTTGGGGCTTCAGCGATTCAACGTTCCAATCCTCATCTTGTTTGCTGCCACTGCTTGATTGGAGTGACGCGCTGAGGATCGGAGGATTCGTGGGTGCTGGCGGCTGTTCAACTCTCCCCCGTGAAATCAGGTGTTTACAGGGAGAGGAAGATTTTTCCGGACGGACCGGATGCACCATCACGTGCTTCCAGCACTCGGGAACTCGGCGCCATTGATGGGAGACGGCACAGAGGACACCTAGGACGGCACCGTCCCCTCTGCGGAGAAGACTGCGTTGGAGGAGGGCTACACGAGGGATCCATAGAGGCGCTGACCCAGGCCTTCTATACTTCCAGGATCTCAGGTAGCGTTCTCCATTGGAACTCCTCCCTTACACACGCAGCCTTACTATGTCTCCCCCATCTGCTTCCATCCTTTCCACACCCACGCTGTGGATTTCCCTCGTGGCTTACCTCAGCAGCCCCACATATTATTAACTCTTATTTGACTTTTTTGAGCTCTCTGTTTTGAGCTGTCAGTAGCCTCACAACTCATCACTGTTAATACGTGGCCTGAAACCTCCCTCTAAGATTTATCACAAGCTGAAATAAAGGAAAAACATATAAATTTGTTACACGTATTGTTGAATATGTTGGTAAATGAATGTGTTATGCATCTGTGAGCATTGTATGGTTGGTGAACCTGTGTAGATCAAGGTGAGTATGCAATGTGTGCGGGGTGCTAGTTTACTTGTTTCTGGAAGTCTACATGGCCATCCTAATTTCTGCATGAACAGAACGGTTAAATCAGCAGTGGATATAGCGTGCACAACATCAGGCGCAAGCCATAAGCATACAATGTTAGCGCGACCATAAATTGCACCCATCCCAGCATACATGAATATATTAATTATTTAAATATCGTTGAAATATGTTAAAAAAGATCTCAAGCATACTACTGATTATGGAATATATCTATCGCAATGCATGTGTATGAGCAGGTTATTCAGGAGCAATAGGCAAATATGCATGTATATATATTATTACTTAACTCTCAAAAAAATGTGTACAAATATACATATATACAGTAAAATATCAAAATATATATACATATATGTATATAATACTCCATTAACCACATAACTTCACAAACCGTCTAACCATGCGCTGGAATGACACAGTACTCAAGCGATGGACCTCGGTTATTCCGCTTTGTTTGCACGCTTGCCAGTTGTATGTTTTGTTGATACACAAAATGTCATGCAAACACCTGTAACTGTTAATAAAAGTAGTACTATGTAAATCGTTTACGTTCAGTCCCTGTTACGGTTTGTAACCGTGCATGGAAGTAGCTGTTATCTATAGTAAGTGCTTAACCCATTGTCATGCAAAATTCTCAACACATAACCACAATGTAACTCAACCCACCCTACTCAGCATAAACCATCAAATCCCGCAAGACACCGTGAGGCCAATCCTCGTTCCCTTGTGGAAAATCCCCTAGAACCCCAAAACACAGTAGTAGAACACTGCACACAGCGTAACGACATTTTAAATTTTTTTACAATACTCATCGTTACCCAACCAACAGCACATAGCATTAATATTTATGAAACAATGAAGCCAGTACTTACTGTATTGGTTCGTGAGTGTTGAAGATCAGTATGGGTGACGTCACCCGTACGCCAACACAAAGTATAGTGGCGTAATGAAATTGTGCATCGATAAGTTGAAATTCTTATATACAGAATAGTTACACAGTTAACATATGTGGATCTGACCATAGGATTTGCTATACCTTTCTATATAAATGTGTGTGCAAAAGTAACGTTTGTGTTTCACATATTTGTGTATGTTCTCATGTATGACACAATGTGCGGAGACATCTCACGGGACATTGCATGTATGCATGTGCAACATATTACCTGGCCTTCACACCATGACATCCAAATTGTTAACCACTCCATTGTAGGTACCTTCAAAGTTGATACGTCAAAACAGAAAGCAGCTATCCACAGTACTGAACAGTGGATAGCAAAATAACAGTGCAAGGACACATTACTGTTGCATGTAAACAGTATTGCCATGCAGTTCTCAAAATGATTAAAAGCTCAGCAATCAGTACACGAGTGACACACAACGTGTTACATGTGTCCTAAAGATTGTCCCATAAACACTTGACAAAATGCAAAGTATGACCTTTGAAACTAAGTTGGAAAAAAAAAACAACACATACGCAACATTGGTATGCTACAGCAAAACCATAATGTATCAAATAATAGTGTGAACTACCATGTTCATACACACATTACATTAAAGTACGTAAATGAATACATGAATGAAAGAGCAATATTGAAGTACGTGTGGGCTCGAACATGCTCACATGCAGTCTGCCAGATCTCAATTGATATTGCAGTGTGTTCAGTTAATTGTACACATACACATAACAATAATGAAAAGTGCCAACGATGTTGTGTGAACATAGTAACATGCTCTGAACCGTTGTGAAAGCACGCATACATGTACTTTATTGTACAGCGTGCAGTACTTCAACATCTATATACATGACCATACCATTGTCAATGAAACACAAATTCACACGGCAGGAATGAACAAAAAATAAAACTTAACAGCGACCATAAATCGCATTCCATCGCTGTCCTTACCAGTACATGACCATTGACGTCCGTAATCGAGAACTGAAATGTATTCCAATCATGCAAGTAAACGAACAAGGAGCACAGGACATGTGCAGAAATCGTAATCCGCAATACAAAAATCTGTATTGTTTTTTTAAACCATTCCGTTGCTGCTTAGATGTTCCTAGTATTCCTAAAGGCTTGTGTTGTTTTCATCCAATTTTTGAAGTAATGGTCCGTGTAGCTCCTTCATGTGTTTTGCAGGAGACTTCCTGTGTCCACAGCGTTAGAAATGGAAATGTGACGAAATATGTTTTTTTAGCCATGTGACGTCACATGTGACATTTCATTTTTTCACGGGTCTTATTGGAGCGGTGCACACATTCGTAATTTTTTTCGACTCACAAAATTGATGATCTAATTTTAAAGGACATGTACTCAGCCAACCGTCATGGCTGTCCTTTCTTTAACTGTAACATGACGTCGGCCAAAAATAAAATGGGTCTCGTCACATGTTACAAGGCACAATGAGATTGCGGATATTCATGGAACTATCTCATTCGCTGTCGTTCCATGTGTCCACAGCTTGTTGTTAGTTTGAACGTCATATTAAAGGTAAATGTAGCAGATGAATTGTCATTGGCTGGTTTCCTGTACTTTAAGGTATGTCGAGGAAAAGAAGGGATCCAGCGCTCCACGGATTTCTGAATAAGAAAGATTTATTGTGCCACACAACGTTTCGACCTTATGGTCTTTATCAAGTGCCTAGTCATGTGTTTATGAGTTTATGGCAGGTACTTCCTTGAACCAGCAGCACCGGTAAATTGTATGCATCTTTCTCTTTTTTGTGGAGTGCAGCCTTAACCCCTCTTACACTTTAAGGTATGTCATCATTTTTGTCAGCCTATTTGGAAAACACATGGTTTGCAACGACCAATCATAACCCTGATAAGTTAAGGATGCGAAATGTGACGTCATAGGGCTATAAAAGTCCATGTCGTGTCATTTTGTTGGTCGACGCTGTAGGGTGAGGACCTTAGCTATCAAGAAGATGGATGGACGTGGCACATCGAGATAATGCTACAACTACAATGTGACGCAGACATTGCACAAGACATACGAGCTAGGAGCACAGGCGGAATGGATAACAAATTGAAGATGTATCGAACCCAATTGGATTACAAAATATTTTTTTTTTGTGTGTTTCCTGGTTCAGCCTGTCAAAGTTTTTCCAGTCATCGCGCTGGGCCCCTAAGTCCGTGTTTGGTCGTCAAAAGGTATGTACCTGCAATAACAAATGTTTGATTTTCTTATATATTTCAGTGTGTCTTTGTTTTACCAATACATACTATTAGTATTGATGGCAATGTTAAATATATGTTTTGCATTACATCCCAAGGGCACTATATCCGTGATTTACAAAGTATGGAGTTGATCCCCATGAGGATAACAGAGTTAATCAATGTGTTGAAGCTTTATTTGCGGCCCCAGTTTGACATTGTCTGCGGTACATGCCGTTGGCAATGAAGTTCATTCGTAAATAGTAAGACAATTCCATGGCTATTGCGTTTGACGCAGCGTACATTTTAAATAGTGTATGTATATTGTCATGTTCATTGGCCAACATTGTTTACATTATGTATACACTGGTTTTTGTAATGGCATACTTTATGCATTTCAATGCGGTTGCCGTCTTCTTCAGGTACATGTACAATAGAAGAAATAGGCGTGTGAAGACTCGATTGGAAACATAATTCTCTTGTCTACTTTTTGCCTTAGAATTTGTAAGTCAATGTAGGAGTGCTTAGTTAATTTTTACAAATGCAGTTCCGCGCTTTACATACAGCAGTAGTTAATAATGAGCAGTACACTTATTGCAAAAAATAATTATGTCACGAATGTACTTAGGTTTGGAAGGAATAGATGTAGTGCAAAATTTATGTTAAAGTGCTATATATATATGCATATTTTCTGTCTTTCAACAGTACCAGGAAACTTCACAATTACATTTCAGATGTTTGCACATGCCCATAATTAGTCGCATAAACCTTGTTTTGGAGATAGCGTTGTGGTCTTTACACAGTACCCTGTCTTGTTGCACGTTAAATCAACAACAAATATTGGTTTTACCCATATGTATATTTAAGGAACAGTGTGTACATGTATATTTTTTTATTGGTGTATATATATTTATACAACTATATATAAATATATATATATATTGACGCTGAGTGTTGAATGGTCGTTTGAAGAGCGTGGTTTCAGGGGAATTTCATTCTGAATTGCATGCCGCTTTTATGATGTCTGTGACGTAACATGTGGTCAATGAAGAAGAGTATGTATTCGCTGCACGTTGTTTGTCAAGTGAAATAAATGTTACAATTTGCTTTTAGCGCCGACATTCAGTATTGAAATGATGCTGTGCTTTTGTGTGAAAGGGTAACATTCCTAAATTGCAGTATTTCTATGCCTCCATGCGTGTTGGGGCGTGGGTGGCAATGGGCCACAGGGGATACTACCGGCGATGTATGTCTCAAAGGGTATTATTGTGTGGGTTTGTACATATTTTCCTTCCCTTCGATAATATACCTGTTTGACTTTGAGGGACACAGGCAGAGTATACTACCGATCATGTAGTGAGATTGCAATGTGTGGTTTGTATAGAAGTCTAGATTTGACTGTTGAGTCGCGAACATAAGCGGATGATGCTGTTAGTATGACAGTTAGCAGTTTATCTTGTTGTCCAGGTAACATGGAAGGCTAATGTTCCACGTGACAACACGTCACGTACTGTTGTTGCAGGTTCAACGTAGCGTACTCCTTTGTTCCTTAATTTTGGGTGGCAACATGGTGTTGTAGTTTTTAAAGTGCATTGTTTGTTGAGAACGTAAAAACATGTTTTATAACAGTTCATGACTCTGTTTTTAGACTAGAAGCGGCATTTATAACAAAATCTGTATGCATGAAAAATGTACTTATGCACGCTATGCTCATTAGTGTCATTCTAAACTGGTGAAATGTTATTTAATTAAATAATTGTAACGAAGGAGTTTAACGCTGCTAAATCTAAAGTCGATAACCTGCTGTGTGCGCAATGGTGTTTTATATACATAGTCGTTATTGTACACTGCAAAGCGATAGTGTCATTAATATTTGCAACATTTTGACACATTGCGGTATGTTTGTATTGGTTTTCACCAGCGGAACGGCTTTGTGTTTACGACAGTGAGCATAGTAGTTTGCTACATTAAGGTCATGTTTTTATATCCGTGTCTGCAAATGAAATGTGTGTGTGTAGCGGCACGTGACAATAAAATTGTCACTTAACAACAGATATGGACATCCATTTACGTTGGTTAAATCACTTAATGGCTGTGTTTGCAGGTGATATAACGAATGGGGCTCATGGCGGGAGACCCCCGGTCCATGTGAAAACATTTACATGCAGATGTTTGAAATGGACGCGCGAATGGCTGAACCATGTGTTTACACGCGGCCTATACATCCATGACGTCATGCCCTATTGTTATGATACTTGTATACACCTATTTTCCTTCATGCACATTGTGACAGGGGCAAGCAGGGCATTGTGACAAATATGTTTATGTGCAACCCAGGCCGTAAAAGCGCCACACACACACGAAATCTCACAGCGTTTATGCATTATAAATGTGGCAGGCACATTTGGCGGCGACGGTGAGGAAGATGGAGCCTTGATTTCTGAGCTCCTCTCCCACCGGCATTAATAAAGCTAATAACAGCAACAGATCCCACGATCTAACTATATAAACCATAAAGAAAAACTTATAAACATCCAAGGATGCCAGCAGGCAGGGTGGCCCGAGCTAAAAGTCAGCCGGTCACTACATATTTTAAAAAGAAAGCAGAGACACCAGCGGAGAAATCAAAGCTTCCCGCTCAGCTTGATAACATGGACCCTGACAGTGATCCCTCTCAGGAGGATGAAAGGGACGAGGAGATGGTCAGACGAAAGGACTTGAAAGAATTTTGTGCCAAGATGCAAAAAAAATTTAAGACTGAATTATGGGTTCTTAGGAAGGAGGTGGACGCACTTGGGGAACGAACTGACACCCTGGAGAGAAATGCTGATGAAACTACAGCCACCATTGCACAGACACAGGATCAAGTCTCCACAATGAATGACAGAATCAAATTTCTGGAAGATAAAGTGGAAGATGCTGAGAATAGAGACAGAAGGTGCAATATAAGGCTGAGGGGTGTCCCAGAAAGTGTCCTCGACCCTGAGGATTTCACAAATAGCTGGCTGGAACATATTTTCCCTGATAAACCAGAGTCTGAAATCAAACTGGACAGATGCCATAGAGCTCTCCGTGGCAAACCTCAGAAAGGTGACCCCCCAAGAGACATTGTGGCCCGCTTCCACCATTTTCGCACTAAAGAGGAGGTCTGCAGACTTGCCAGAGAGGATAACTCCCTAGCCTTTGAAGGAGTTAAAATACAAATATTTCAAGACCTAGCACCGGCCACCTTAATCAAACGAAAAGCCTTAGCACACATCACTAAGGTTCTCAGGGATAACAACGTGAGGTATAGGTGGTTGTTTCCCTGCGCCCTCCTATCCATTAAAAATGGAGTAGCACACACGCTGCGGAGCCCTGATGATGGTGAGGGATTCTTAACCAAACTTGGTCTCACCGGAGCGAACCATATTTCACCCCACATCGCTCCGACCCGTTCCAGCATCCCAACACCCACCTGGAGCCGCGCTGGCACCTCGAGCACCAGAAAACCCACCAAAGATGGCGCAACCGGGTCAGCAACAGGACCTGCTAAAGATTAAACAACTATACGTGCTATGCCATGCAGGATCCCGCACTCATATCCCCCCACCCTGCACTAGAGGAACCGGAGTGCCGCCGGAATACTAAACTACTGACTCCCCGACTCTCTGATATGGACCAGCCTTACCTAGATGTCCCCTGGATGTAAGACATCGTTTATCACCTGGAGCCGACATGCACCCAACTTTAGCACGGCAGCCATCTTACCAGGCTCCTTCCTGGTCTTGCGCGGGAAGCAGAGTGGCTTTCGCACGCTTCAGGAGCTGACGTCATCACCAGGCGCCCTCTTCTCGCGAGATCACGGACGCCACCGGATGACATAGGCACTGATCTCGCGAGATCCAAGATGGAGGCCGGGGATTGTCCGGGAGGGGAGTGAGGTGGTAGGAGAAGTGCTGAAATAGTAGCACTCCCCTCCGACCGCCCCAGACAGTTTGAAGTCCAGGCCAAAGTGCCTCACGGGGGTCACTCACACATACAGTTCACCCAAAACAACACAGCAAATAAAGAGTCCCCCCTACACACCCATTTAAATATTGTTATATTCAGTAAATTAAGGTTATACCATAAATATAAATATAAGTAGATATGGTTATATTATAGATATGGTTATAGACAGTGTTTGACAAACCTATACATTTGCTCGCCCCGGGCGAGTGGATTTAACCCTTGGGCGAGTAAATATTGGCCCAAGCAGCACACGTTTGGTACTAGGTGGCGAGTAGATTTTCTTGTGTGGCGAGTAGATTTTTTGGTGATTTGTCAACCACTGGTTATAGATATGGTTATAATATAAGTAATAAAATATATATAATGTATATAAATGTATATAAATCATCAATTAACATGGTTCATAATATAAATGATTAGGATATATTTTATATAGTTAATTAATTAATGGTTTATAATATAATTAATTAATTCTGATATATTTTATATACTTTCTACATTCATAGTGGGGTTCCAGAATATTAAGCACAGACGCCATAATATAGATTTGATATATATGAGCTATGTAATAGTTGTAGATATATAATGAAGTATACACAAGTAAGGGCATATTATTGATAAATAAGCTGTATATGTTAACATTTATTTCACAAAGATGGTTATATGTATTTTTAGGAATATGGTTATGTGTATGTATAGGTGTTTATGCACAGATATGTATGTATATGTATGTACGTATATATATATATATATATATATATACATACAGTATATATATATATATATATATATATATATATATATATATATATGTACAAGGGAAAGTTTATTTGGATATGTATATGGATATATAGATATATATATATGGATGTGTATGTATTTATATGTGCCCATATAGGTTATATGCCCACAGTAGCGAATATATAGTGTATATAGTTAAGCATAGGTATATTTTAGTTATATAGGAACAGTTAGTTCAAATTATATAAATTACATACTATATGACAATGGACGGTCTAGACAAATCTGAAAGCGGACGATTTAGACAAATAATAAAAATGACAGGTTGGATGAGTGCGGAATTCTGATGGGTTTGACAAGGTTGATTAGTTAGTTTGTTAAGTTAATTATGACAGATACGTTTTATATGTGTATCTCTCCTTCGTGCATGTACCCCCTTTCTCGGTCCTCAGTTTGGAAGGACCGTTACCAAGACCCAGGGTGGTTGATCTACACTTTAGGAGACTGGCCCATCATGAAATTGGAGCCAGACACCGCACCCTCTGGGCGCAGGAGCTACTCTCAGGGGCTCCCGAGATACGCTCTTGTATCCGGTGTTTTTCTTTTTTATTATTTATTTTCCCTCCCCACCCTTCCCTGCAGCAAACCCATCGTTGTTTCCCATGTATTGTCTACCTATCCCCACCCTTTCCCTCACCCCTCCCTCCCTAGGATGTATGATATACAGGCACCACATCAAGCTGACATAGCAGGTATGAATATTACTGTAAGAAACCCCAGGAAAAACATCAAGAGTAAGTACAATGCTCACTTTACATATTTTCTCTTACACATGAAAAATGGTGCTTACACGTATTTCACATAATGTAAAGGGCTTTAATAGCCCGATCAAAAGAAAGCTGTCTTTCACAGATTATAAGAGAAAAAAGACGGAGGTGTTATTCTTGTTGGAGACGCACTTCAGCAAGAATAACTCACCTGGGTTTTTAGACAAAGGCTTCACTCAATTTTACATGGCTTCAGCATCTGTCAAGAAAAGAGGAGTGGCCATTTTATTCCATAATACCATACCCTTTGTACTCCAGACAATTAAGAAAGACGCAGAAGGTCGCTATCTCATTCTCACTGGAACAATCCATGAACAGCCCATGACATTGGCCTCCATATATGCTCCTTGTGTACAAGAGGCATCTTTCTTTGACAGATTCTTTCGCCTGTTGAGTTCAGTAGCTAAAGGATATTTCATAATTGGAGGAGATTTCAACATTACGATGCAATCTTCCCTGGACAGGTCAGGAGGAGGCGACTCTGATAATAAAAGAGCTCAAGACACCCTACGCAGTGCATTGAAAGACATCCAATTAGTAGATATACGGAGGGAGTTGCATCCAACATCTAGGGACTACACCTTCTACTCTCACCCACATACCTCGTACAGTAGGATCGATTATCTCTTCGTTTCGTGTCACATGGTTCCGAAGGTCACTAATGCAATGATCCATGATATTTCATGGTCTGACCATGCACCAATCGAGCTTAGGTGCAACAATATTGTGACCAGTCGACTAGGCGCAAATTGGAAACTCAACGAATCTATCCTTAAAATACCCGAAATTTGTACTACAATAGCTCAGGAAATAACTCAATTTTTTGAGGTTAACACAGGCTCTGTGGAATCCCATAAGGTCTTATGGGAGGCTCATAAAGCAACTTTAAGGGGCATAATAATCAGTATTACCGCCAAAAGAAAACGAGTCAGAGATTCCAAAATTCGGACGCTCCAATCCAAATTACATTCCCTGCTATCAAATCATAAAACCAATTCAGATTCAATTACAGCAAAGGAACTGAAAGACACAAAAATCGAATTAAATATGCTATTGACTTCCCGAGCAGATAAAACTTTCTCTTAGACCAACATAAGGAGTTATGAAAAAGCTAACAGGCCGGATACGATGCTAGCTCGAGCACTAAAAGATAGGCAATCTAAGTTTAACATCCAAGCTATACGCTTAAAATCAGGTATTCCCACGGCCAACCCTAAAAAAATAGTAGAAGAATTTGGTTCGTTCTATGGTTCCCTATACGACGGAAAGAAAGTGGCACACAATAAAAACACGAGCAGTGCACTGAGAGATTTCTTGGCCAGCTCAAAACTGGAGAGATTGACAGAGCGTGACAGAGAAGCTATGGGTGCTGACTACACATTGGAAGAAGTGTCGCAAGCCATCAAGGAACTGAAACCATCAAAAGCACCAGGTCCTGATGGCTTTTCGGGGCTGTACTACAAGAAGTTCTCTGAATCACTCGCCCCACAGTTGCTCCATATGTTTAACGCTATTTTAGCAGGAGCCCCTATTCCCGAGGATATGCTACGGGCGTCTATATCACTAATACATAAACCTGGCAAGGATCCGCTCAATTGTAAAAGCTATAGACCAATTTCTCTAATCAATACCGATATAAAAATATATGTCAAACTTCTGGCCAATAGATTGAGTCTAATCCTACCCAGACTAATACATCCAGATCAAGTTGGGTTTGTTAAGGGGAGGCAGGCAGCGGATAACACCCGACGATTCATTGATCTGTTAGAATTGGCAAACAAAAATAACACAAAAAGCATGTTATTAAGTCTGGATGCAGAAAAAGCTTTTGATAGGATAGACTGGCCATATCTACGAGAGACGCTCACGGCATTTGGTTTCGGAAATAGGGTGAGTGGAGCGATTATGTCACTGTACTCAGGCCCATCTGCCAGAGTCATACATCAGGGCTTCCCCTCAGACACTTTTCCTATCAAAAGTGGCACGAGACAGGGGTGCCCATTATCTCCCCTCCTGTTTGCCCTATGTATTGAACCCCTGGCGGCACGTATTCGAGAAAATCCGGATATCTCAGGGTTAAACGCATACTCCCAATCACACAAAGCGGTCCTGTATGCAGATGATATCCTATTAATCATCTCAAAACCCCTCACATCATTACCTAATCTATTTGACCTTTTAGATAAATTCTCTAAGGTCTCTGGGTTTAAGATAAACCAATACAAGTCTGAGGCTCTGAATATCAATCTCCCCGGACATATAGAGAAACTACTGAAATTGAATTTTAACTGGCAAAAGAATTCACTCAAATATTTGGGGATCCGTATCACCAAAGATGCAAAAAACATCTATAAGGCAAATTATCCCAAACTAATTCGGACTCTAAAACAAGACCTAATCAGATGGTCCTCCAAGAAGATTTCTTGGATAGGAAGGATACACAGCGTGAAGATGAATTTACTTCCCCGTATCCTATACCTCTTCCAGACATTGACTGTGCCACTCAAACTGAAGGATATACTCTCACTTCAGTCTGAAATATCCAACTTTATCTGGGGAGGTAAAAAACCGAGAGTAAATAAATTAAACATGAAGAGACCTACTTTAGCAGGGGGCTTAGCGGTACCCTGCCTGTTGTCATATTTTAAAGCAGCTCAATTAAGCCAGATCATTCAATGGCATTCCGACCCTAAATTAAAAAGATGGGTGGAGCTAGAAACTGCTGCTTGCTCCCCATTAGAGCTTAATAATCTGATTTGGCTACCTAAATCGTCAAGGAAAGACACTTTGTTCCCACTCACCTCAACGACTAACTCTTTATCTGTCTGGGAAGTAACAAGACTGAAAAACTCACTCACATCAGCAAACTCGCTGATGTCACCTATTTGGAACAATCCTAATTTTGCGCCGAGTGTTATTGGTCATAATCACTCAATCTGGAGACACAAAGGATATGATAATCTCAAAGATCTGGAGGGCTTCGATCTAAAAATTAAATAATTTGACCAACTCAGATCAGAAAATGATATTCCCCATGCTGAATTCTACAAATTCCTTCAGATCAGAGCATTTTATAATAAATTCGCCCCATACCCCCCATTGACGAATTTCGAAAAGCTGTCGGGCAGAAACCGACACAAAGGGACTCATATCTACAATATCCGGAGAGGTAGTCGAGCCTGCAACTTCAAAACAACAAATGCCCTCATTTCGTACCCAATGGGAGAGAGACCTTGGGGAGACCTTAGAGGACGAGGAATGGAATACTATATTTTTAGGAGCCGCAAAAAGCTCGATGTGCACCACACTGAAGGAGAACGCATATAAAGTCCTCATGAGATGGTACCTCACCCCACTCAAATTATCTAAGTTCATACCAGGGTCCTCTCCATTGTGCCCTAAACAATGTGGAGGAACAGCTGACCTGTTACATATCCTGTGGTCCTGCCCACGGATATCCCCGATATGGGAAAAGATCAGAAATTGGATCCAGAGAATATTTGATCTCACAATTCCCCCAGACCCGTGGCTGTTTCTCCTAAACAGACCTCTAAAGGGCCTATCAAAATCCAACAACAAACTAATTGCACACTTTGCAATCGCCACGCGGTGCGAGATCGCAGCATTATGGAAACGCCTCAAAATTCCAATTATCCCAAAGATTCGGAACCGTATTTGGTATATCTGCCAGATGGAAAAGCTAACAAGCCTAGTTAATGATACTGGTGACAACTACTTAAAAGTTTGGGCCGCATGGCTAGCTCAGACAGACATCCCAGGGGTAGAGCGTGACACAATTGGCTATAATAGTAATAGATGCGTTCTCCTTGGGTGGAGTGGAAAATAAGTTTACGGCTGGATCACCATTCCCACACATTATTAACTACTTATGCTGCCACATGATCTTCTACAAGGTTCCATAGTTCATGAGCCATCTTAGTAGACTCCTGAAACCTCTACATCCTCACCCTATACGTTCCCTTTCCCCCTTCCACCCCCCGCTACCCTACCCCCCCCCCTTTTTTTATATTATTTATTTATTTTATTTTCCCTTGTTTGTAACAAATATTATTTTACCATGGATACACATAACCTAAAATAAGATCTTTACCTACGCGGCGGAGTAGGGCTCGAAAAACCGCGTGGGCTCAATAGATATGTTATACCTACATCATTATGTAATATATGCTACCCTGTTCACCATGTATTGGATATGTTTTTCATGTATATCATGTATTTACACACCAATAAAATACAAGTTATAAAAAAAATAAATGTGGCAGGCACAAGCCTTTACCTATCTGTGGGGCAATAACAGCCCTATAATGAAAACGAGCATATGCATTCCCTCATACATGTTATGTTGCTGTCTGGTAGAAGGTTACACAACATAACATTGGGTGTGTAAAGACAACATGGTTGTGCAGATCATTATTTACAGTCACTCGTGCGATCTATGCCTTCTTATATCAGGGACAGCAATGACCTCTTGGAGCAAATTACATTTATTGATTGGAAAGGAGGTTACATCTGGGTAACACTGGATGTGACCTCCTTGTACTGCTGCGGCCAAGTTTATTCGAGCATTTGCCCGTTCTTGGCCGCAGCAGTAGCCTGGCGCGCGCCCGATAGTGACGGGCGCGCGCCGAAGCAGCGGAAGAGCGCCCTCCGATCGGGGCGCTCTCCCTACCGCTGCCGGGTCCCCCGGAACCCCCTGCCGCTGTCCCGCGATCGCGGGACACCAGGGCTCCCTCGGGGAGCCCCTGGACGCGCGTGCAGGGGGCGCACGCTCCCGAAGACGCGTGACCGCGCCGAGGGGCGGCCACTAGCAAGCCGGGAAATCTCCCGGCTTGCGGATCTGGCCGCAGTGTGATTAAGTGTGTCGGTAGTGTATACTATTATTGCACATCACCATGGGATGGCAGCTGTCAGGTTCTATTTAGATCACTCCACTCTTTTACTCACACAAAGTAGCTTTATTATGGATTGTATGCACTTTTTATTAAATCACAATTTTTTTTTTGTTTGATGGGGCTTTTTATCTCCAAACACGTGGAACTGCTATGGGTACCAGGTTTGCTACCTCGTATGCCAACCTATTTTTAGGTTGGTGGGAGTCAGTCCACGTGTTTGGAGATAACAACCCCTATTGACAATTTATCACGTTTTATAGGCGACATATAGATTTAATTTTTATTTGGGATGGAGGGGTAGATTCACTTTTATTATTTATCGAATATCTTAACACCAATGATTTAAATCTAAAATTCACTTACACATGATTTTCATCACATTCAGTATCTAGATTTATTGTTATTTATCGATATGAACATGATCAGTTCTGATGTGTATAGGAAAAATAACTCACGTAATACTTATTTGAGGGCAGACAGGTGTCACCCCAGGTTTCTTCTTAATTCCATTCCCAAAGGACAACTTATACGATTGAAAAGAATATGCTCCAATAATGAAGATTTCCTTAAACAATCACAGGAACTCTTAGCCAGGTTTGAAGAAAGGGGCTATTCATACTCTAATCTCAAGAGGTCATTTGATGAAGTGGCAGGCATGAGTAGGGATGACCTTGTGAACAAAGAAAAATGAAAAAATCTAATGACAACTGGGATAGTGCCAGCCCAGTTTTTGGCACTCAATATAATGTACAAGCAAATTGTATAAAAAATAATGTAAAAAAAGCACTGGGCTATTTTATCTGCAGACCCATTGTTACAAAAGGTTTACACAGGAGGTCCACGCTTCGTGTTTAAAAAAGCTAAAACTATAGCTAATTATGTATCTAGGAGTCTTTTCTCTTCTCCCAAACTTGTACAGGGTGGGAACCTCCCTAAAGGATGTTTTAAATGTTTGAAATGTGTTTCTTGTGCCCATATGGAGTCATGCTCTAATTTTACATCATTTAATACAGGACAACAATTTCCTATCACATCATTTATCAATTGCAATACCACATTCACAGTCTATCGACTCATTAAATTGGGAGATCTTACTCACCCGGTTGCCCAACATTTTACGAATTGCAAATTTGGAAACATCAATAAATTTAAATACAGAGGTATAGAACATGTCCCTAAACCCATTAGAGGAGGCAACAGAATTGATTCATTAGATAAAAGGGAACTCTATTGGATATTCACTCTTAACACAAGAATACCAAATGGTTTAAACTCAGATTGGGATCTGAGCCCATTTTTACATCAGATAAGCCAACAGAGATTCTTATGTCTCCTTTTCCAATTACTTAATATCACAAAAATGTATATATATATACAGCTTTTGCTGGTTTAATTCTCTCTCAGACGTTTAGTAACATTAAAAAAAAAAAAAAATTATATGCATTGACGTTACTATTAATATACATGTACTTTTTCCATCAATAGTGCAGATAACATCTGTACACGTTTATATGGTCATTTCATTCTCGATTTCTTTTAGGCATCGGATACACAGATATGATCTGAACTATCGTTTTTGTACCTGATGCCTTGGATTCATTAAATATTTTCTTTTTATGGGACACACTCTCTTGCAGTTTTTTCTTTTTTCACTGTCTACAGTTGTGCTCCAACTTTCCTTTGCCTGCCTATATATATATTAAGGTACACAGTATTATCATCAGTCTTCTATATGGGCTCATTTAATGACTTGTTCACATAAAATCATCAAGGGATTCATTGTTATTAAGCTTTAGGCTTTAGGACTATGTCAGCTTTTTTTCTGCCTGCAGTTATTTTTTTGCTAATGCCTTTTCTCCTGACAGTTGAGTATGCGCATGCGCAGTGCAGTAGACAGTGTTAGTGGGTGTTTGGAACGCAGACGGAGCCTATGATGCCCTAGATGATGATTACAATATGTGCAGCAGCATAGTGTGTGGCTTTGTATGCATGATCCAAGTCTCTTTGGTTTCCGCAGCAATTTTTGTATTATCCCCTTTCCCTCTGATGACGGACATACGCGCGGCCATGTTTACAATGTGTACTGTTGCTAGTGATGCTGGCGGGACTATATTTACATGCTCCATACGATCAGAGGATAGGGGCAGGATACAGTTAGCTGCACAGTAGCTGCTATATGCTGAAGTGTCTAGACAGCTGCTTTTTATGTGATAGCTTAGGTTAATCTTACAGAACTTTCTTTGTTGACTTATATCTCGGTAACCATATGGTGACACATGCGCAGTCTAGAGAGATAATAGGATAGATGTAACCAGCAACAGGTTTATTGAATTTCTTCATTAGGTACATGGTGCTTGATTATGACATCACTGGGACTTCCTGGCTTTGAATGCTGATTTAGTTCTAACATTGTGTCTGGGGATACAGCTGTTGTTAATTGTCTAATTATGTCTTTGTCACTGTATATATAGGCGTAGATGACCTAGGCGCAAAAAAAACATGCAGGCAAGAAGAAAAAATTATTTGTAAATTGTGTATCCAACACCATAAATAGAACGGAAAGACACTCGCAGCTGATTGGAATATGAATATACTTGTCTCTAAGTTCAATATTAGATCTCAATCAGCTATTCAACAATGTTGCATCCGTAGAATATAATAATTGAACCCTTGGTTAGTATATCAAATGTCCAGGCTGATATTGTGGTTTAATCAGTGCAGGGCTGAGAAGGATATTATCTTTGGAATATTTATTAAAAGACTTATGTAACCAACAACTGGTATACAACCATATTAATACATGCAAATTAAGCAATCTATGAGAGAGGATCACTGATGCTGAGCTGTATATGGAGACTGACTATATCCTTTAGACACAGTTCCTTACACGTGAGGTGTATAGTGAGTAAGAATCTCAGTTGTTCACCTTACCCACTATGATGATCTTCTGGGTGGTGGGTCTGGGGCAAAACTGCTTGCTAGCAGTGCAGTAGTGTAAAACGCAATTGCGAGGATGTGACGAGGGAGGAAGCGGTTAAACTGATTTGCTATGCATTACTGTGTTTGCCCTGTCCCAGCCATTTTTATCCCCCATTTGCAGGCCATTCACTGCCTGCAAGGTTAAACGACAAGATGCATTGCTTGCCATACCCTCTAACCTACACATGATGGCAGTCTAGCAGCTGGCATTTCAATGAGAAATACTCATTCTAAAACGAAAGACCCAAGAAACCAGATTTTTGAGGTGCAAGTACAGTACGACACCACATGCATCTACACATAAAAATTACAGTTATAACACAAACGGAACATGTTGTTTTAATAAAGTGTGTAAAAACTGCAGATCTTAATTAAAGGCAGGAGGTATTTTTTTAAGCCCAAGCAGGAATTCCGTGGACATTCAGCTGTGATATGGGTGAGAGAGCTGGGGTATTTTTATGACTGAGCCTCAAAGGCATCCAGCTGATTTAGCATCTCCCTGTCTAAATGAGTGTCAGTCATGAAAAGAGACCCATAATATATACACCTCCGGCATTCTGAGGTATAACAGATGACAGGCTATTGACACCTCTGGGTCAAAAATCAGACGCAGCGGCGCCAAAGTATGGGTGTATCCCATGTATGCTAAGTGGCATGGGTGTCAACCTGACCCAGGCGCTTTGCATACCGGACAGCCTTTTTGACTGGTATTATGAACTGTGGGCAACCTGGCTATTGGTGGGGTTTTTTTTGTTCCCACTAGGCGATTGGATCCACATGTTAAAGATAGCTTTGGCCAGGCTATAACTGGCTCCCCAGGTATCCCCAGTGTGATTTCTGAATTTTGATCCATGTTGTAAAGATGCAAGACTTTGTTTCAGCACAGCGGCAACTGGTCCAGGAGAGAAGGGGGTTAATAACAACGTAACCACAGAACTTTTATACCAAGGTTGCATTTCTGGCGCTGGCAAGGAAAGGACAATTTATTTCATTCCAGGGACAATTTATTTTATTCCCTTATCCCAGTAAGTGTTGTTTTAAGTGTATTCTGCAGATGTTGTGTGTTTGTCTATTAAGGAAATAAATCACAATTTATTTTGCAACTTGTTCTGTTCAATCAAGTACCCAGAAATATAAATGTGTTGATAAAGTCCATCGTGACAGAGGGAGAGGTGAGAGATGGGGGAAGGGGCTAGCCTGCCTCTCCTTCCGTCTGTTAACTCACCCCTCTTCACGGTACCCGTCTGGGGTATTCCAAACAGGAGTTCTTCAGCGTCTCCAGACACGCAGCTTTCCTCCTGCTTACCCGACCTCACTCACCGCTTCTGCATCACGTGGGGGTGTTTTACTCTAGTCGCGCGAGATTTCAAATTAGGAATGATTTCGTCCCATGTACTATCCGAGTTGTAGCCTATTCCACTCTGGCTACCGGCTCTTAGCAATCTGAGGGGGGGAAAAGGCAGTCCTCCCACTCTTGTGATCCTCACTGCAATAATAACCTACGCGTTTCAACAATAATGTCTTCGTCAGGGGTTAATGTACTGTCTATCCCTACTTTATATAGGCACCTCCACCCTTACACTGATTAACAACAGATGATGATGTTTGACAATAATCAACCCATTAGAATTATAGACAATTTTTAAACCGTACTTATACAGGTAAAAAGTAAAAAAAATACATAGCGCAATTAAATATTTAAATAAGCTATAGTTCATTGTTTATCAAAATCATGTATTTTACAGTGTGAGACTGTTCTGTATTCAATAACCAACATTTAATATAAACCAACACATTTAAGACAATAATTATCTTATATCCATTTTATTACATATAGTTATTCCAGGTTTTACATAATTGGAGTTATTGGGATGGGAAAAATATATGACTTTATAATATTGAGCAATTACACCACAATTCATAGATCATCAAAGGGATAATATCCTCATTATAATGAAAGGGGTCTTAATATTTCATTAAATTTGCTTATTTAATACACATTTATTTATTTATGCATATCATGAGAAAGGGATTACTTAAGCCAATAATTATTTATTATACAAACCCACTCTTTTTAATTATATCTTCTATTATGTGTACAATAATTTAACCCTCATATTTTTTATATATTTAAGAGCTCTAATCATAAGATATGTGTACTGAATTACATTTACAAGTAGTAAAACGTATACTATCACAGGAGGTGTGGGATAATACTATATTGTAAATATTTATATACTCCAATCCATATATTTTGGAGAGTTGATCGATATATTGGGGAATTCTTAAACCAATTACTATAATATCAGGGAATATATTAAATACCATTTGAATGATACAACATACCAAGAAGGCATATTTCTACCGTAAACGGAATATCACATTAGTATGTTCAGAGATACTTAGTACACGAATAACATCCTTATACACTTGTGAAAGTAACTGATTCATACAATAGGGAATACAGAGTAATGGAAAAAACCGGAGCACAGCCCACCAGCACATCACAGGACACAAAGGTCTTCTTTAGAATGGTTTATTGATAATAGAACATAGGGCAGAGTTCCTAAAGACGCTCTGACATGTTTCGCGCACAGGGCGCTTTATCAAAGAAAGCTCTTTTTTTTTTTAATAACTTAAATTTTTATTGAGTTTTACAGATATATTGTACAACAGAACATGACATATAAAATGTAGTATGTCTACATAAGATATAAACTTAAAACATATATTGGGTGAGTCCGCCCGGCTTTTCGAGCCCTACTCGGCCGGGCGGCATACTATTGTCTAATAGTTTGACTGAACAAGTTCTTGCGTTTCGCTAAAAAATGTAAGAAATATCATCGAACATATACCCACACAAATAAGCCAACAAACAAACAAAAACAAAAAAAGGTGGTGGGGGGAGCAGGGAAGGAAGGAGGTGGGGGGGGAGGTAGGATAGGCAGTGTCTGTGGTATTACACCTCCTTTTCGCTTGAAACGTTCCAAGCTGCGGTCCAGCTTGATGTAGACGGGTCCTCCCTTATGTCCCTGTGGAATCTCAGTGGTGCTATAGGGTTATGTCCTGTGTCTCTAGATTGGAGATATGCGCTCCCTCCCGAGGAGAACGCATCTGTTTCTATCATAGCCAAATTGAATCTCTCTCCACCCCCGGGATATCCGTCTGGGCCAGCCAAGGCGTCCAGACTTTTAGATAATTGGTGCCAGTGTCGTTAACTAAACTCGTTAACTTCTCCATCTGGCATATAAACCACATTCGATTCCGAATCTTTGGGATGTCGGGGCGTTTCCATAATGCTGCGATCTCGCACCGCGTGGCTAGTGCAAAATGTGCGATTAATGTATTACTTGCTTTGGTGAGGCCCGTTAATGGTCTGTTCAGAAGGAACAGCCATGGGTCCGGTGGTATTTCAAGATCGAAAATCTTCTGGATCCAATTTCTAATTGATTCCCACAATGGGGAGATCCGCGGGCAGGACCACAGCATGTGTAACAGGTCCGCCGTTCCCCCGCACTGTCTCGGGCACAGCGGGGAGGGACCCGGCACAAACCTTGATAATTTTAGTGGGGTGAGGTACCATCGCATAAGGACTTTATATGCGTTCTCCTTAAGAGTGGAGCAGATAGAGCTCTTTGCCGTGGCCAAAAATATAGCCTTCCACTCCTCATCCTCAAGGGTCTCTCCTAGATCTGTTTCCCATTGGGACCGGAAAGAGGGTGTTTGTTGTCCCTGTCCAGCAGAACTAACTACCACACTATATAACTGTGAGATAAGTCCCTTAGTGTCTGTTTCTGCCAGACAGAGCTTTTCGAAAGAAGTTAATGGGGGATATGGAGCAAATTTATTGTAGAACGCTCTAACCTGGAGATATCTAAAGAATTCTGAGTGGGGCATATCATTTTCCTCTCTAATGTGATCGAACATTTTGATCTTCAAATTATAACCCTCCAGGTCTTTAATACGTCTATAGCCTTTTTGTTTCCTAATACCTAATAGGCCAGGAGCGAATAGGGGGTTGTTCCATAGGGGGGGTCATCATAGTATGTGTTGACGTGAGGGAATGCCGCAACTTATTTGCCTCCCAGACTGCGTGAGTTGGTCACCGAGGAAAGCGGCGTGGCAGCGGATTTTCGCGCTGTTTTGGGCATCCAAATCAAGCTGCGAAGCTCCAATGGGGAGCAAGCAGCGCTTTCGAGCTCCACCCACCGTTTCGAATTTGGGTAGGATTGACATTGAACAATTTGGCTTAATTGTGCCGCTTTGTAGTTGGAAGAGGTAAAGGATACGGGGGAGTAAATTCATTTTAACGCTGTGTATCCTACCTATCCAGGAAATTCTCTGGGAGGTCCATCTATGTAAATCAGATTTTAGGGTCCGGATCAGATTGGGGTAATTGGCTTTATAAATGCTATATTATAAATCTTTAGTGATGCGGACGCCAGGTATTTAATACTCTTCTTTTGCCAATTAAATTTGAAATTCAGTTGAAGTAATTTCTCAGTATGTCTAGGGAGATTGATGTTGAGAGCCTCAGATTTAGACTGGTTGATTTTGAACCCTGAGATCTTTGAGAATCTATCTAACAGGTCAAAAAGATTTGGCAGGGAGGTGAGGGGTTTTGTAATAATCAAGAGGATGTCATCTGCATATAGGGCCGCTTTGTGAGATTGTGCATAAGCGCTCACCCCTGAGATGTCTGGGTTGCCTCTGATTTGTGCCGCCACTGGTTCAATGCATAGGGCGAATAATAGGGGTGAAAGTGGGCAGCCCTGTCTCGTGCCACTTTTTATTGGAAATGGCCGAGAGGGGTAGCCCTGATGTATGACCCTGGCGGTAGGGCCTGAGTAAAGCGCCAGAATCGCCTCACTCATCTGATCTCCAAAGCCGAATGCCGCAAGCGTCTCTTTCAGATAAGGCCAGTCTATCCTATCAAAAGCTTTTTCTGCCTCCAGACTAAGTACCATACTTTGGGTGTTTGTTTTATTAGCCAATTCTATCAGATCAATAAATCGTTGGGTATTATCCGCTGCCTGCCTGCCTTTAATAAATCCGACTTGATCTGGGTGTATAAGTCTGGGTAGGATATGACACAATCTATTGGCCAGTTATTTGGCGTACAATTTAATGTCTGTATTAATTAGTGAAATTGGCCTGTAGCTTTTACAGTCCAGCGGATCCTTACCAGGCTTATAGATTAGCGATATGGACGCCTGCAGCATTTCACTGGGGATGGGAGCTCCCGCTAAAATCGCGTTAAACACTTGGAGCAGCCTCGGGGCGATCAGTTTGACAATTTTTTTGTAATATAACCCCGAAAAGCCATCCGGCCCAGGGGCCTTTGATGGCTTCAGCTATTTGGTTGCCTGTAAAAGCTCCTCGATAGAGAAATCTGCCCCGAGGGCCTCTCTATCCGTAGCTGTCAATCTCCTTAGATTTGAGCTAGCCAGGAAATCTCGCAGAGCCCCGCTCGTTACAGGATTATGGGCCACCTTCTCCCCATTATATAGAGATTCATAGAATGAGCCAAATTCTTCAACTATTTTCATCGGGTTGGCTGAGGTGGACCTGGATTTTAGGCGTATGGCTGGGATATTATATTTCGACTGCCTGTCTTTGAGCATACGCGCCAGCATTGTGTCCGGTTTTTTTGCCTTCTCGTAAAATTTCCTTTTTGACCAACTCAGTGAATTCTCAGCTTTTGAAGTCAAAAGTAGATTCAACTCAATTTTGGTGTCCTTAATTTCTAGAAGGGATTGCGGGTCTGGGCTATTTTTGTGTTTTAAGGAGAGTGAATGTAATTTAGATTGGAGTGTGGCAATTTTGGCTTCTCTTTCTCTTTTCCTTTTGGCCGTGAGATTAATTAGCGTGCCTCGCAATGTTGCTTTATGAGCTTCCCATAATGTGAGGGGGGAGTTGACCGATCCTAGTTTGAGGTGGAAAATTTGTTTGATTTCACTGCCAATAGCCTCACACATCGAAGGGATTTTTAGTATAGATTCATTGAGTTTCCAATTCTCTCCTGGTCTAATGGCCTGAATATTATTGCACCTTAGCTCTATCGGTGCATGGTCTGACCATGAAATATCATGGATCCCGGCTAGGGAGACCATAGGAACCAGTTGACATGAGATAAAGTAATCAATTCTGCTGTATGAACCATGAGGATGGGAGTAGAATGTGTAATCTCTGTCCGTCGGGTGCAACTCTCTCCAAATATCAGTCAACTGATTAGTTTTGAGGCCCCTACGGAGAGAGATCCCGGCTCCTTTATTATCTGCACCTGTCCCTCCTGACCTATCTATATGTGGTTGCATGACATATTGATATCTCCTGCGAGCAGGACGCTCCCCTCGTGTAATTTAGGATCTTAAAGAAATGATCGAAGGACGCATCCTGCTCGCAAGCTCTTTGATTCTAATTCTCACTGTCTCTTTCATCCATTTTGCGCTTTGGATAATAGCCCTATCAAAATGTGATAAATAAATCCATTTAATTGCCCTGTCGGTTTATTTACTAATTCCTTCTCTACATCATCTGCCTTAGATTGTTATCTGGAGTTTAACAGCTGTGTTAAACTCATAAAATCTTTATAAATCAGTATTGCTTAGGGTTACCATATGTCCGTATTTTCCCAAACATGTTCGGCTTTTTGGTCCTTAAATCGCAGTCCGGGAGGAATTTTGAAATATCTAAAAATGTCCGGGATTTTGCATTTATTATTTTTATTTTGTATTATTTTGCTCTTCCAGTGCCTGACGAATCTGTACCCCTAGGAGTGAAAAGGCCATTGGGAGTCCATGTTGACGACACATATGCGACGCACAAGCTGTGTTATGTGAGGTAGTGAGTGTGCGGGAGGCTATCTAGATCTAGTTGGAGGGTTATAAATCCTGTTACATCACCACCTATTCGGCTCCTCACCCATACAGTATTCCACTTCAGTGTCGGCTTGATGGCAGTGCCATCGGTGACTGTGCTCCAAGCCCCGCGGTTAAAGAGGCCCCGCGGTTAAAGAGGCCCCGCACTCTTCCTCACAACAATTAAACTTATTTTCGTGGAAGAGCGCAGGGCCTCTGTAACTCTCTTACCTTCTCCTTCGCCATATCTTCTTGAAGGGTCCCACATCATGGCGCCGTGACGTCAACTAGCATGGCGCTGCCATGACAACGGCGTCACATCATGTTATGGCAATGCGACACTATTTTATGTTGTGGCACGATGATGACGGTCCCTGCAGGAAGATGCCACACAACACGTCTGCACTGAGCCCCACAATATTCCCTGTTCAGGACTCTATATAACCATAGTTCTGGAGGGGGCAATATAGGTGGGAACTGTATACTTGCCTTATGCTACCTGGAACCTAGATTTACCCATTTAGGGAAATTCACTCGGATGTTAAACCTGCAAATTTACCATTGCAACTACACAGCATTATATCATGTGCCACTGAGCACTTCCTCGGCAATATATCACGGCAGAGGTGACTGTATGCTGCCTCCACACGTGGGATTTTCTCATATGGTATAGCCTCCTCACATTTTTAATATACAGTATTACTATATTCCCCACTAGTAATAATTGTATTCTGTGGTTTATTTTCAATATATCATTAAAGGTTAAGTTTTATCTGCATCTTTCAAAGCTGTGCTCTACAAGTGGACCTTTTCCATTTGGGACTCGTATTCCTACCAGTATTCAAATATATTGTTGTTTATTGGTTTTGGACGCGTCAAGTTCGCTACATCGTTCAGTTTTCCTTCTGGACACGAATGATCCTTTTTCCATAGTGCAACATCGACAATTTCAGTGTCGTATCTGAGTTCATACCGCACAGTCCTCAAGAGCTCATTATTTTATATTTTATTTTATTACCCCAAACACAATGTTAAAACGAAAGTGTAAATTCACTGCACAACTAAAGATGAAATTCCTGCGTTTTCGAAGTGTTAGAGAAGAAGGGAAGCGGAGTGCTTGGAATGTAGACCTGTACTTACAGTACATCTCTGAGAAAAATAAGGCTCTAATGATCTACAAACTCATGTAAACTCAGACAAGCACAAAAAAGCAGTTCAAGGAGAGAGCTCATCAACAAAATGTACAGATTTTGTAAAACCAGGCAGCACATCAGAGGATGTCTTCCAGATATGGGGAGCGCAGGAAATTCACAACGTTGGTACATAGAATGAAAAATATATATATATATATATAATAGTCTAGCCAGTTTTACAACAACTCACTAAATGTGTAGGTGTGCTGGTTCCTCTCACACATTTTCTTTAGGTATATAGAATATCAGAGATTCAACCTCTCTATGCAGCAATTGTTTTTTTTCCCAGTGGCGTTTCTATGGATGCAGCAGCCTTCCTCCAATATATCTGAAAAGTAAAATATAATAGAAACAATTGTAACATCAACTGTATATAGTGCAAATAAAATAAAACCAAACAATATCAACGTGATTGTGATAAAAACGCAAGGTCTAACTTAATCCATACATGCATGAAGTGATGGTATTCAGCATATGTAAGAAAAAAGAAAACACAACATAGTGTAATACTGTTAAACTTAAGCAGGCTAAACTACATAAATAAGGAACATATAATTCATCAGAGGTAGGGGGAAAAAATCCAGAAAGGAAGATAAAAAAACGAACATTTAATAATGAAATATAAAAAACATGTACTGTCAGCCAAATGAACAAGTCAGAGGAAAGAGGGGGGGTGGGGGGAGCTCAGAAGAGAAAAACATCACCGACACGTAAGTCAGTAATCACCAATATATTTAATATCAGTAAATACACCCCGACTGAGTCCGAAAAGAGGGTTCTAAATAAAGGCCTCTCTTTCGCACCTGTCAATGGCACAAACAGCTTCCAATTGTACATTGAAGTACATAACAACATGAGGAAGCTTTCACTGAAGAAATATTTCATAAAAGACGGTGTAACTAGCCAAATTGGTAATAGTATTTCTGTTCCACATACCTCCATCAATCTTCAAACCACCAATGGCAGTACGCCATTTAGAAATAAATCAACTTTCTTTCCCAAACATATATGTGGTCCTTTCATTAACACATTTGATGAGATGGTAATGGAAGACTTAGATAGTCAAAGTCGTGCATTTAGAATTACAAAAGACAACTTAAGTGCGGAGGAGAAGATAGCCTTAGGGAAATTGGAAAAAAAATTAAGCAATAGTTATAAAACCGGCTGATAAGGGGGGTGGGGGGCTTGGTGGTTATGGATAAAAAATACTATATTAAGGAGTCTATGCGAATTCTACAAGATGTCCATACGTACCAAGCCCTCCCCTCTAATCCTATGGCTCAATACCAAACAGAATTGGCCACACTATTGAAGATAGGACTAGATAATCAAATTATGTCACAAAGAGAATTTGAGTTCTTAAATGTATTGCACCCAAGAATTCCATTGTTCTATATAATTCCCAAAATACATTAATGTCTGGAAACACCTCTGGGCCGTCCCATCATCTCCGGCATTAAATCTCTCTCAGTTTATAGACTATCACCTACAAAAATATGTTGTAAATTTACCATCATATTTGAGGAACACAACCCATGTACTGCAGGCCCTAAGGGGCATCGAATGGAAGCCAAACTACGTGTGGGTAACAGGAGACGTAACTAGTTTGTATACGGAAATAGATCATCAACAAGGCTGTCATGCCATTAACAAAGTGTTGGAGAGTGACCCGGATGTTTCCCCTGAATTGAGATTCTTTCTTGTGTCAAGTATTCAGTTTATTCTCACACATAGGGGCCTATACAGAGACGTGCGAATACATGCCGTTTGGCATGTATTCGCCAGAATTAGCTTCCAGAATGCAGAGAGGCGTCCTGGAGTGGCGAATTTTGAATTATTCGCCAGTAAATTTTCAAAGCTGCATGATTCCGCCAAAGTGTTGGCGAGAAGTGTTTTTTTGGACAACATCGCCATGTTTATATTGTCGCCATATGCAGGAAAGGATAATGTGAGATATTAGCCATGTCTGCTGTAATTTTCTGCGCTGAACTCGGCAATAGAGAGCGCCAGGAAAAAACGGCAGTATCCGTCCCGATCCACGGCAACTGCTTTGTGTTGCTGTCACACACGCTTCAGCTGCTCACGTCACCCAAAGACGTCCGCAAAGTTTCAACGCTGTCCCCTGCTGTAATGCCAAGAATGCAAGTATGAAGAAGTGCAATGAAGGGCCAATGAAATGCCTCTTATTGCCACTCTTCTTCATGCTGCATTCGTGCGCCCTCACCCCCACCTCACCCTTACCACTCCCTCCCACAAAGGGCATCTCCTGTTCTGTTCGATCACCTATCACATTGGCAGCCTCACTCACCCCCTTTCCTCCCGCACTCCGTTGCGTTAAAGGCATGTGGTTGTCAGGAAGCCGTCCCGATCCACGGCAACAGCTTTCTGTTGCTGTCACACACGCTTCAGCAGGTGACGTCACCAAAAGACGTCCGCAAAGTTCCAACGCTGTCCCCTGCTGTAATGCCAAGAATGCAAGTATGAAGAAGTGCAATGAAGGGCCAATGAAATGCCTCTTATTGCCACTCTTCTTCATGCTGCATTCATGCGCCCCCCCCCCCCCACCTCACCCTTACCACTCCCTCCCACAAAGGGCATCTCCTGTTCTGTTCGATCACCTATCACAATGGCAGCCTCACTCACCCCCTTTCCTTCCGGACTCCGTAGCTTTAAGGGCATAAACTTGTCACAAAGTAGTAACAATAAAATTTATCAAACCTTACATCTACTAAAACTTTTTTTTCCAAGGTGATGATGCTTCCGTCACAAATACGTGCAACATGCCCCGGCACTTGCAGTCCTGTATTTTTGTATAAAACAGCAGTCATACATGCATAGTACTGAATTAATGATTACAATATGACACAGTATGGATGACCGATTGCACACGTTGCACAGGTCTGTGTTGTGTGTGATATTTTATGTGGGGCGTACCACTGAGAATATTATGGGACATGTGCCTTGTGCAGTGCGCGTGTCCAGTACTGTATATTATATAAAGAATGTGCCTTACTACATAAGAAATAACATGTTGTTCACATATGTAATGTTGTGTATGATTACATAAGTAAAGTTACAAATATATGAAGGAAATGTGTCATTGTGTTGTTGCGCCGAATGTTCAAGTACAGTCATACGTATTGTAAGTGGCATTCCATGTACGTATCATATCAGCACATGCATAATAGTTAAGCGTTACACACGACATTTGAACCGAAAATGTTGACTTATTAACACAATACTTGTATCAATTTTGGTACTTTCGGGAAAATGGAGGCAACAATCTGTACAACAGTTTCATCATTCTGCTTGTGCCAACTCTATTGTTACAGCGTCAACATACACCTGATCTCATTTTTGCTTGTATATTACTTTTTATTATTCTGTAATGGTACATGTTTCATAAGATGTACAAGTATAGGAACAGTAACATGAATGTGACAGTTGTAGTAGCAATGTTGACACGGGGTTAAACAATCGGCAATGAAATGGCAAAAAGTATGTAATGTTAACATGTGTGTGACACGTACATTATTCATGTTTGTACACATGATGTTCACGTATGTTGCATGTTCTTCATAATTATGGCACATGCATAATAACATGTTCTACCTGTCATGACTGTGATGAAACTGTACAAGTTTTGTCTGTGCTGTGCTTGTAAATAAAGTTTCACTTGTTCACTTTACCTCAGTTGTGTGAATGTGAACTTGCACTTACCTCAGCGCAAGCACAGACATATTTCATTGACATGGCAGATGAAATGATAATGCAATTTTTTTTGGGAAGAAGATTACTAGTACAGGATAGAATGAGGAGGCAGGAGAGGAGACTTCTGCGACAGGCAGAAATAGTACAGGACCCAGTCGAGGACAGGAGACATGTTATACCACAGGAGAGGGTGCAGGAGAGGGGAAACCCCAGAGGAAATAGGAGGATGCAGGGCATGATGGAGGGCAGACGAGAGGAGAGGCGTCAGTTCATACAGGAGAGGAGACAGAGAAGGAGAAATGTGTTGCCAAGGCCACGTCTTGTACGTGAACGTACATTTTTGGAGGGCTTAAGTGAGGAAGAGATAGTGATCAGATACCGCTTGTCGTCAACTGCAATACTTGCTCTCTATGCGGTGCTAAGATGTGATCTTGACACAGTAACAAACCGTGGGCATGCCATTCCCGGAATAGTAAAAATGCTCTGTGCACTTCATTTCCTAGCATCTGGGTCTTTTCAGACCACCGTTGGTATAGTCGGTGGCGTTTCACAGTCTGCCTTTTCAAGGGCACTAACATTATTTCTAAATGCACTGTGTAAACGTGCCAGAAATTACATTAGTTTTCCAAAAGACCACACAGGATGGCTTGCCCTGCGTAATGGATTTTACCGAATTGCTGGCCTTCCTTGTGTTATGGGAGCCATTGACTGCACACACATTGCATTAGCGCCTCCAAATATTTATGAACACGTGTTTCGTAATAGGAAACATTACCATTCAATTAATGTTCAGGTAATATGTGACCATAACATGAGAATCATGAATGTTGTGGCGAAATATCCTGGTTCCTGCCACGATGCATCGATATTGAGAAATTCCAGTGTCACTACTGCTTTTGAAACAGGATTTTTCCCATCTGGATGGCTTGTGGGTGAGTGCAGTGAAATAGCAATATTTGTACGCGTGTGTTCAATGTGTGAATATTTATTCAGTTTTTGTTGAGGTGCATAGCTAATGGCTACTGTATAAAAAATTTGAAATTTAACCAAAACTTTTCATCACTTTTATAGGTGACTCTGGCTACGGTGTACATAATTGGCTGTTAACTCCGCTGCTGAACCCCACCACCTTGTCAGAAGAGCGGTACAACGCAGCACATATAGCGACTCGTTGCGTTATTGAACGAACGTTTGGCTTACTCAAAAGTCGTTTTCGCTGCTTAGATACATCTGGAGGCGCGTTACAATATAAGCCAGAAAAGGTCTCGCAGATTGTAATGTGCTGCTGTATTCTGCATAATGTGGCGTTAAGTCACAATGTCAATATAGCTGTGTCAGAGGAAGTGCAGGAAGATGAAATAGATAATCTCGCTGCTGAGCAGGAGCATACAGCAAGTGGAGTGGAGACTAGAAGACATGTGATAGAAACGTATTTCGATGGTACGCAAACTGCATAGTATTGTCTTCTCTGACTATAGCGAGGTTACAGTGTGTCAAAAGTAATGTTGTTTTTTTCTTTTCACAGTGTAAGACATGGATTCAAAATTGAACCTTCACATTCCCTGTGTACAAAGTACCTTCTATGAGTTACGTGTTCCACTATCTTATATGCAACGGTCACATCGTTAGTAGGAAATCATAAGTAATAAAAAGTGTGTTATAGTTCAACATAAGTGTTTTGCTCTCTGGGTGGTCTTTTGCTTGTGAATTGTCACACGCAAAGAATGTGTGAATGTCTGTGGTTAATCTGTGACTTTGTAGCAGGTATGTAGCAGAGGTTTAAAATGTTTATTGTAACTGAACATGTTGGAATGTGTTTCAACACAATGTTTCCGGTTTACTATGCAATGTGTGCAGAAATATTGTGTAACTATACAACACAAATTGGAACGCAAGCTAGCAATGCTGAACATGTGTGTTGACGGTGGGGAAAAAATATCGGACGCCAAACCCACGAAATATATAACCCCAATGTGTATGTTTATTGGCTAATGCATAGGTGAACAATGGGTTAATTAATAAACAGCAATGTCTTCACAGGCAATCTCCATCATCTACAGATATATAGTTAGATATAAACACACATGTTATCATATCAATTTGTTGTAAAAAGAGTAGAATGTAAAGTGTTGCAAAAGAGGGGGAGCAAAATGCTGTAGAAATACATGGCAAAGTTGAAAGTACAACAGTCTGAACACAACATTAATGCCATTACAACCTGCTATAAAGACGGAATCAATAGCCACACATTACTCATTCATGAATGAAACGGTACAACTATTGCACAACAATGTAACAACTGATAAGGCGATAAATACTTAGGGGACACATTCATAAACGACTGTGTCAATGCATGTGCAACTAGCATGATAACATTTTTGTTGTACCGTGACATAGCTACCAAGACTACGGCATGTAACAGCTTTGTGCACATACAAATCAATACGGGCCAGCAGATTGTAGATGCATTCATTAATGGCATGTATGACACTTCAAAACTGCATTGTAAAATTACAGGTGTCAAGTAATGCAAGGTGTTAACATACATATGTGTAAAGTGTATGTTAAGATGCGTGATGTAAAACATACAAAAACATACAGTAACGCTAAACAACCGTAACAATTGTGAAATAATGAACCTTGATCACGCCGATGTAATACGTGAACAAATCATGTATGCATGAACCTTTTGCGTCACATGTTAATATAAATGAAACACATGCAATCACAGACCTACAACACCATAGGTAAGGTCTCAATAATAATGTGTGCAGGATGTAGTAAACATACCAATATATTGCAATTTTTAACACACTGCTTACAAATCTCAGATTAGTACACATATGTGGATTTAAAACTGTCACCGTCATACTAAGGAAAATTAATCTGCACACTGATCATGTGTTAGTGTAATAAAGTTCTGTACTGCTCTTCACTACGGTTTCAAACAACTATTCACAGTGACAGTCAACAGGAAACATAATTACAAACTAATACTGCATAATAACAAAATAAACATGTACACATATCAGAACACAGTTATCCATAATCGTGAATAATAGGAATGATGTAACGTTCATGTATGTCATAATTTACAGTGTACTGTACGCCACTGTGTTCATTCATTTCCAAGCTCATATATATATAGACGTGCTGCTCACTGTGTTAGCCTCCCTATGATAAGCACTGTCAACGGAGTAACAATCCCCGATGGCGGCAATTCCTGCTATTTCGGTCCCCATCTTTTGTGAGTGCGGCATGGAATTTGCCCTCTTCAAAGATGGCGGCGACAACCGCAAAACACCGGAAAAGCAGGGGCATATAAATATGTGAAATGGGGAGCAATGATCGACCGCATGATGTTGTTACGTCGTCATGTTATCCTTCTGCCGCACAAGCATATTCCAGCTAAATTATTGCTGCGTATGCAGTATATGCCTTGTAAGGTTCATAAATTAAGGGTTTACATTAATTTCTTCAGGTACTACACTGCTTCTCGAACAACTGCTGTGCTTCTCGTGCACTGTATTCCTGGGTGTTCAGAACCGAGTAATCAGTCATACAGGAGATACACAGCACTGGAATGTGTGCCGTAACGGGTAGCGAAATAGACGGACGCCGGTCACGTGACCCGGAAACGTTTTGCCTGGATCTCATCCCGGAAGTGCTTAATTGCACTTACATTTCGTGTACCCTTGTTGTGACTGGCGTAACAGCACTGTGTTTCTGTAAATATGACCCTACTCGCATGCGCTATTATTATTATATATGCTATAGCACTGGACGATCTCGGCAACATGACTTGAATGGAGATTGAACCTCTTGATGGGTACAAAACCGGAACCGTTGTCTGCAATTAGGTTACGTGTGCGAGCGTTATGTTATGTACCTGTGCTACGCACAATTCCTGAACTTAAAGGTATGGTTCTGTTAGGCACTGAAACAAACGCTCTGCCGACCTTTGTGTGTTGCATCTTACGATTACGTTATTATGTTACATGCAACATGTTGTACTGTCGCTGAGGACACAGCGCTTTCACTTGTGTGTGTACGTTAACGTTCACGACGAAAAGCATAAACATAGATGTGCACGCTGTCACCTTCTTCATGAGTTACGTTACTGTTTATGTTTACATGTATATATGTGTATATGTATGTCCGATCACCCGTGTGGTTGACGGCATATGTGTACGTACATATATATATATGGCTCAATATAGGTACCTGTTTAGACATAAATATATATACATATATTTATATATGTAAATAGATATGCCTATGTTTCAGTCATGCA